>NC_057798.1:339725106-339772356 GCF_018294505.1 Triticum aestivum
GGGAGGAGTGGCCTGCGCTTCCCTCCCTGTCCCCTCCGGCGCTGGAGACGGCGGCGGGGTCGGTGGTGATGGCGGCGGTGGCGCTAGCGCTGGCACAGGAGCGTGCCGAGTCCTCCCTGCAGTGTTCCATGGGCCGGGCCAAGTCTGCTGGTGGTGGGCCGGCCTCTGGTTCTGGGCCCATGCCCGACTCAGGGGCTGTTGCGGTCAGTGGGGCTGGGATTGGTGAATGTTGACTGACTCCTAGCGCTCTACGTGCATGCCCACGTCCTGCACACGTTCTCCCTCTCTGCGCACGTCGCACCTCTCCTCTCTCTGTCTAACTGCGCCATTGCGCACGACTTGTAACCTGTACATATATACAGAGCAATAGCAGATCGGCACACACGGTGCCTTACTCTCGCATCTCTCACGCTCACATGGTATCAGACACCGGCTACTCTCCCCGATCCTAGCCGCTCTTCCGCTGCTCCCCAACTCCGGCTCCGGCCATGGCCATCCCGCCTCCTCCGCCGTTCCGTCCACCCGGAACCAGCGGCGCTCCCCCCACACCTCTCCGCGCCATGCCGCCGCTCGTCACCCCTGTGGCGCTCGCGCAGGGCACCCTCCTTGCTCGCCATGACTCCGAGGCGAGCTCTTCCATCTCCCCGTCCCCTCTCGCCGGCGTGTTCATCAACCAACACGTCCCCGTCGTGCTCTCCCTCAATCCGCCGAACTTCTCCCAGTGGCGCACCCTCTTCGAGGTCCAGTTTCAGAAGTCCGGCGTCGTCGATCACATCGCCGGGCCGCCTCGTCCCTCGGACCCTACCTGGCTCCAGGATGACGCTCACATTGTCTCGTGGCTCTACAACCGCATCAGCCCCGAGGTCTTCGGCTTGGTTCATCAGCGCGGCGCCAGGGCGGCCGCCGTGTGGGAGTCGATCTGCGTGCTGTTCCTCGAGAACCGCGAACACCAGCTCGTCCTCCTCGCCACAGAGTTCCGCCGGATCGAGCAGGGTTCCTCCTCCATCCTCTCCTACTTCGCCAGGCTCAAGGAGTGTGCTGATCGTCTTGCCGACCTCGGCGAGCGCGTCACCGACCGCGACCAGGTCCTGAACATGATCCGCGGCCTCCACCCTCGCTACCGGTATGCGGTTCCCATCCTCACCATGCAGTCTCCCTTCCCGACACTGCTCCGGTGCCGCGCCTTCCTTCTTCTCGAAGAGAGCCGCAACGCCGAGGAGACGCAGCCCGACATCGCCCTCCATGCCGGGCGCGCGCCCATGCCTGCACCCGCGGGCGGAGGCGGCCCCGGCGATCACAACAACCGCTCCAACGGGGGCGGGCGCGGTGGTGGCCGACACAGAGGAAGGGGGAGGGGGTCCGGCTTTGGTGGTGGCCAGTCGTCCAACCACGGCGGGGGCGGTGCCCCCCCTCGCCCTGCTGCTCCAAACTCGACACCCTGGACGGGTCTGGTTCATGCCTGGCCCATGCCATGGCGCCCGCACGCTCCTGGGGCTGGCATCCTCGGCCCGCGTCCTGGCGGTCCTGCGCCATTTGCGGGCATGGCGGCTCACTCCTGGGCGCCACCCCCGCCTGCTGGTGCGCCTCCAACCTACTGGCAGCCCGGCGCCGTTCCTCCTCACCCGCTCTACGGTGCAACCAATGCACCCAGTGGCATCCAGGCGCCGGCGTGGGATCAAGCCACTCTCGTCCACGCCCTCAACGCCATGAGCCTGCAGCAGGGCCAATCCTCCAACTCCGGCGGGGAATGGGTCCTTGACTCCGGCGCGTCCTCCCACATGGCTGCGTCTCCGGGTATGCTTTCCTCATCTCGTCGTTGTTCTTTACCTGACATTGTGGTTGGCAATGGTGGTACTATGGCAGTCACGCACACTGGTCATCTGCAACTACCCACCACAGCCCAACCCCTCACTCTTAACAACGTTCTAGTCTCCCCACATCTCATCAAAAATCTCATCTCCGTTAAAACCCTAGCCCGTGAAAACCCAGTTAACGTTGAATTTGACGAATTTGGTTTCTCTATCAAGGACCGAAGAACGAAGGCGGTGATCCTCCGCTCTGACTCGCCGGACGACCTGTACCCACTGCACCCAACACCGCCGACCCGTCATCACCAAGCCTTCACCGCCACCTCACGCGACGTCTGGCATCGCCGCCTCGGCCACCTTGGCGACGACGCTCTGGACACCACCCTCCGGCGTGCGTCCATCGTCTCGGACGCTGCTCACACCACCTGCACTGCATGTCGTCTCGGCAAAAGCCACCGTCTACCGTTTAGTTCATCAGATCATGTTTCGTATTTTCCCTTTCAGCTTGTGCATTGTGATGTATGGACCTCTCCTGTACTTAGTATTTCTGGCTATCAGTACTATCTAGTGGTTGTCGATGATTACAGTCATTTTATGTGGACATTCCCGCTTAAGCACAAAAACGAGGTCCTGCCCACCCTACGGCAGTTCATCACACTGGTGTGTCGCCACTTCAACTTACCCGTCCTCACCATACAAACCGACAATGGTCGGGAGTTTGACAATAATGCCTCTCGCCAGCTCTTCTCCTCTCTGGGCATTGTTCTCCGCATGTCATGTCCATACACCTCCCCCCAAAACGGGCGAGCCGAGCGTGCGCTGCGGACACTTAACGACATCTCACGCTCTCTCCTTATACATGCATCCATGCCCTACCCGTACTGGGCCGAGGCTCTCCAAACAGCCACCTTTTTGCTCAATCGTCGACCCTGCCGACCGCGGCACAACCAAACGCCGTTCTTCTTGCTCTATGGCGTCCATCCGGATTACTCCGCTTTGCGAGTCTTCGGATGCCTGTGCTTCCCAAACCTCAGGGCCACCTCACAGCACAAACTAGCCCCCCGGTCTGCTCCTTGTGTTTTCCTTGGTTACTCACAAGATCACAAGGGCTACCGGTGCCTAAATCGTGTCACCGGCCGCGTAGTCATCTCGCGCCATGTTGTGTTCGACGAGTCCACCTTCCCGTTTCGCCAACAAAACACGATCGAGCCGAACACCCCAACCCATTCTGACCTGACCGATCTCCTGCCCCCCGTCGATCTCCCTCGTCGGGCGCGCAGTAGCCGCCCTCGTCAGCCCACACCAAACCACAGCCCAGCACCTGCTGCGGGTGCCCCTCCCACGCCTGACCAAACCGTCCCGGCACCATCTCCGCCTGCCAGCAGCTCAACCCCTCCGTCCGCTCCCACATCCACGCCCTCTACCATCACCGCCGAGCCCAAGGCCTCACCCGACACCGCGCCCTCCTCCCAGCCACCGGCGGCCGCTCCCCGCCCGGCACCACCACCACTTCCCACCCACCACATGATCACACGCGCCCAAGCAGGGCGCTTCTTCCCCAACCCCAAATACCACCAGTCTCTCCTCGTGGCCACGGCCGACTCCGTCTCCCCCGTTCCCAAAACTGTGCGTGCTGCCTTACGTGACCCGAATTGGCTAGCTGCAATGCAGGTTGAGTACGCGGCGCTGATGCAGAACCGGACATGGAGCCTCGTTCCCCGACCGCGCGGCGCCAACATTGTCACGGGGAAGTGGCTCTTCCGCCACAAGCTCACAGCTGATGGGAGCCTGGAACGCTACAAGGCAAGATGGGTGGTCCGTGGATTCTCCCAACGCCCCGGTGTCGACTTCGACGAGACCTTCTCGCCGGTGGTCAAGGCGGCCACCATTCGCGTCGTCCTCTCCGTCGCTGCCGCGCACAACTGGCCGGTGCACCAGATGGACGTGAACAACGCATTCCTGCATGGTCACCTCACCGAGCGCGTCTACTGCCAGCAGCCCGTCGGGTTCGTCGATGCAAGCCACCCCGACCACGTCTGCCTCCTCGACAAGTCGCTCTATGGCCTCAAGTAGGCACCGCGGGCCTGGTTTGCGCGGTTCGCCGCCTTCGTCCGCACCATCGGCTTCCGCGACTGCCGCTCCGACCCGTCGCTGTTCGTCCTCCACAGTGGCGATGGCGCGGCCTACCTGCTACTCTACGTCGACGACATCGTTCTCGCGGCTTCTTCGTCGACACTCCTTCATCGCCTCCAACAGCTGCTGTCCGCGGAGTTCTCCATGAAAGACCTCGGGCCCTTGCACTACTTTCTGGGCATCGCCGTAACCAGGGACGCCCGAGGCTTCTTCCTTTCTCAGCACGGCTACGCTGAGGAACTCCTGGAGCGTGCCAACATGGTCGAGTGCAAGCCTGTCTCGACCCCCGTCGACACGCACTCCAAACTGTCGGCCACGGACGGCTCGCCGGTGACTGATCCGTCGGAGTATCGCAGCCTCGTGGGTGCACTGCAATATCTCACGATGACGCGGCCGGACATCGCCTACGCCGTTCAACAATGTTGCCTCGTCATGCACGACCCACGCGCCGCCCACCTCGCTCTGGTGAAGCGCGTGCTCCGTTACCTCCGCGGCACCACCGACCACGGGCTGCACCTACATCGCTCGTCGTCGCTCGACCTGGTTGCGTACTCGGATGCCGACTGGGCCGGCTGCCCCGACACGCGGCGCTCCACTTCCGGCTACGCCGTGTTCCTCGGTGACTCCCTGGTCTCCTGGTCGAGCAAACGCCAGGCCACGGTCTCACGCTCCAGTGCAGAAGCCGAGTACCGTGCCGTCGCCAACGCGGTCGCGGAGTGCTGCTGGCTCCGGCAACTTCTTGGCGAGCTCCGCGTCCCGCTGCCCAAGGCCACGGTGGTTTTCTGCGATAACATCTCCTCCGTGTACATGGCGGCCAACCCCGTTCATCACCGGCGCACGAAACACATCGAGCTCGACATCCACTTTGTTCGTGAGAAGGTGGCGCTGGGCGAGTTTCGTGTTCTCCACGTCCCAACCAAGCAGCAATTCGCCGACGTCCTGACGAAAGGGCTTCCCACGCCGGCGTTCCAAGACTTCAGGTCCAGCTTGTGCATCCGACCACCGGATGCTGCAGCTGCGGCGGGGTGTTGACTGACTCCTAGCGCTCTACGTGCATGCCCACGTCCTGCACACGTTCTCCCTCTCTGCGCACGTCGCACCTCTCCTCTCTCTGTCTAACTGCGCCATTGCGCACGACTTGTAACATGTACATATATACAGAGCAATAGCAGATCGGCACACACGGTGCCTTACTCTCGCATCTCTCACGCTCACAGTGAAGCTGGACCAGGCCTCTCCTTGGCTCCCGCTCCTCGGCCCCCCCTGTCGTTGGCCCGTGTGCCTGCTGCGCCCCGCTATTTATGGCTCCTACGGGGCACCCGCGACCCCTCACTGGGTTTCCTGCTACCCCAAGTGAGGTGCGGCACCTCGGTCGTTCCGCCAGATCTCTCCACCCATCTCCTTCCCCTCCACCTCTCCTCCTGTCCTTTGCTGCGGTGACGGTCATGGGAGACCGGCAGGCGGAGAAGAGGCCAATGGAGCCCCCGATCCCTGCGGCTGAGCGGCGGCGCGAGAAGGATCTGCGTGACAAGGCCAAGCGCGAGCTCCGTGCCAGGTCGTCGAGCAGGGGCGAGGGCGGCGGATCTGGGCAAGGCTAGGGCGACGGCGGCGGCAACGGGTACGGCTACGGTGGCGGCTATGGCCATGGTCAAGGTTTCGGTCCCTACAGGCGCGAGGGGGATTGGGGTCCTCCTCCGCGGTGGTGGGGGCAACAGCAAGAACGGAAGAAGAAGCAGAAGAAGGGCCAGCGACGCCGCGAGCTCGAGCGGAAGCCGCAGGAGCATCCCCTCTGTGGTGGGGGCCAGGAGGACCCCTTGGCCAAGAAGCCGCGGGCGTCGGCTGAGCCGCTGGCGGTGGCCCTGCCCGATGCACCCCGGGGCTTGGCGGCGGCGCCCATCGCAGTCGAAGAAGAGATCGGGTCCGAGTGTTTCAAGTGCGGGCAGACAGGCCATTTCCAGGCAAAATGCACCTTCCCCCTCTCTGCGTGATCTGCAAGCAGGAAGGACATGCCTCTGCGTATTGCCCGACCCACGGCAAGCATCTCAACTTGCAGATCATGGGCAGCGCCATTCCCGGTGAAGGGTCTTTTTGGCATGGAATTTGAAGACGTGGACGAGGACGACGACCCTGCTTTGAAGGCGGTCAACGGCGCCATCCTTACGGCGAAGCCAGGGAGGCTCTCGCTCCGCACGCTCAAGCAAGAGCTGAAGCATATGGTGGCCGGGGACTGGGATTGGCAGATAGCGCAGGTAGGCGACAATGATTTCTCGATGGTTTTCCCCTCTGCTGATCTGCTGCATATGGAGAAATCCAGCGGCAAGCTTTTCCTGTCCATCATTGACATCACGGTGCTGGTCCGAGACTCTCTCCATGAAGAAATTGTGCCCCTCTCGATGCCGGAGGTGTGGCTCCGTCTCCATGGCATACCCAAGAAGCACCGATGCGTGGACCGGCTAATGGAGGGGCTCAAGATGCTTGGGAGGCCCATTGTGGTGGACGAGCTCTCCCTCATCCGGATGGGACCGGTGAGGATAAAGTTTGGTTGCAAGGCTCCAGATAAGATGAATGGTTTTGTTCAAGTTTGGTTCAATCACGAGGGTTACGACATCAAGGTCGAGGTGGAGAGGCTGCCCAAGCGCCCGGGGGACGGGCCAGCGGCGCCAGGCCCCAATGATGCACCCCCTCGACCCTCTGGCAAGCGCGGCGGCCCGTCCGGTTCGGGGACTGGTGGGCTGCAGACACAGAAACAGGGTGACCATGGCGGCCTAGGGGGCCAGTCAGCGCTCCCTAACGGCCAGGCCATGGATGTGGTGATGGCGTGTCGCGATGAGGATCCTGACGAGAGCATGCCGGACATGTCGATCGACACGGAGACTTGGGACCAGCTGGGACTCTGTGCTCAAGATCCACCTGTGGACAAGGAGACACCGGAGCCAGGGGCGCTCGCAGTGCGCGACACGGCTGGGAGCAGCCCTCCGGCGGCCCGTGTGCTGGCTAGGGCATTTGATCAATATGGTTCTAACATGAAAGTGGGTGCGGCTCCCCAGTCAGCCGCGGTGCAGCTGCTGGCGACCGGATCTGCTCCCACCCCTGCACCGGCCTCGCTCGGCCTGCAAGGTTCGGACGCTTTGGGTGTGTGCTTGACGACCCTCCTCTCCGCACCCCCCAGTCCGGACGGCGCAGCTCGGGCGGCTCTGGGCGTGCTCCCAAGAAGACTGCGGTCCGGAAGCCGACGGCCAACCCCACGGTGCTCTCCCTACCGTCCCCAGTGGCGCCATCGGGCGGGGAACTGCAGGCATCGCTCAGCTCTGCGGGTTCGGCGGCCAAGGCCAAGCGCTCCAAGGCGACGCCGGTGATTCAGCAGGCCCCAAGTGCCAGGTCCAAGGCGGCGCTGGGCGAGCTTTCTTCCCTGGAAAGTGCCCAGCTCCGTCTCGCCGACAAGAATCTCGAGACTGCAGGTAACCCACCCCCGTCCTATAAAATTTTGAACGCTTTCTCCGATCTTCAGTTAGCTTCGATCCTCGACAATAGTGGTTTTGAGTTAGGTGCGGAGGGCGCTGATATTATTACTATGATTCGTGCGCGTGAGAACGCTCAGGCGGCTCTGGCAGAAGCTGCGGCCGCGACAAAGGTCAGCAAGGCCACCGCGGCCTCCAATCTGGCCCAGGACACAGTTGGGGTTGTGCCTGGCGCCATGCTTATGTTATCGTCCGATGGGGAGGCCGAAGCCAGGGAGGTGGACGTGACCCCCTCCACCAGCCGTGCCCTGGCTAAGAAAAGAGTGGCAAAACTGGTGACATCCAGAGGGGTGCGCCTAGGCAACCATATTATCTGATGCGCTATCTTTTCTGGAACATTCGGGGTTGCGGTCACTCGGGCAGACGCACCCAGCTTAGAGAATACATTGCCCGTGAACAAATAGATATTGTGGCGCTTCAATAGACGATCAAAACAGACTTCACCTTTAGAGATCTCACGGCTTTCGATCCCCTTCAACGTTTTCTGTGGGGTTGGATCCCTTCCACCGGTCATTCGGGTGGGCTTCTCTTGGGATGTAATCGTGATGTATGTGATGTTGTAAGTTGGGACACTGGCTCTTTCTTTATTGCGGCTACGATCAAACACTGTATTTCCTTAGCTACGTGGGCGATCGTGTGTGTTTACGGCCCAGCTGATCACTCGCGCTCGGCAGACTTTTTGAGCGAAATCCAAGTCTTGGTTGGGACCAAGCAAGCCGCCAACATCCCCATCGTTCTTGGTGGTGACTTCAACCTCATCCACTCGGGGGCGGATAAAAATAACCGGAATATTGATTGGCCAAGGGTGGCCACGTTCAATAACGCCATTGCGGCTTCCGCCCTGCGGGAGATCGCCAGAACCGGTGTCCGATTGCAAAGTTATTTTTCCTCTTTGTACGCTAGTTGCAGAAACCCGTATAGGATCGGATCATGTCCCGCTCATCTTGGCCTCCGGGGAGGACAGGTTCAAACGCAGTCGGTGTTTCTTCTTTGAAACTGGCTGGTTCGAGGTGGACGGATTTATCCCGTTGATCATCGCTCGTTGGGAGCTAGCGATGGTCGCGACCGGTCGTACCAGAGGGCCAATGGATCTATGGATCTTGGCAGTCGGCACCTTGCGTAGTTTCCTCCGTGGCTGGGGGGCTAACCACGACAGCGAGTCGAAGAGAGCCAGGGAAGCCCTCATAGACGAAATCAAAACCCTTGACGCCCTGGCAGACTCTAGGGCCTTCTCGGAGGCCAAATGGGCTAATCGATACGCCCTCGAGAACCAGGTGCTTTCCATCCTCAGGGAAGAGGAGGAATATTGGCGTCATCGGGGCAGCGTCAAATGGATCACCAAGGGTGACGCCAACACAGGCTATTTCCATGCCTATGCTAATGGGCGTAAAGGAAATGCTCGATTCTGCGTCTGCAATCCAAGCAAGGGGTGCTTGTGAGCCAAGCGGATATTACGGCTCACATTTACGAGTTCTTCCTCAATCTGTTGGGACCAGCAGAGGAGAAACCCTTGCGCCTCCGAGCTGACTTTTGGGGGGGACGAAGCTCGAGTTTCTCAGGCCGAAAGCGACGCCCTTGCCCTGTCCTTCTCCACGGAGGATATCGATAGGGCCATTGGATCAATGAAGACCGACACTGCCCCGGCCCGGATGGCTGGCCGGTGGCTTTCTTCAGACAGTTTTGGCCCATGCTCAAATCGCAGTTTTACGATATCATTAACGGATTTGCGCTAGGCACGGTAGACATCTCGCGCCTCAACTTTGGGGTCATTAGTTTAATTCCAAAGGTCAAAGGGGCGGACTCCATTAAACAATACCGGCCTATCACCCTTATTAACGTGCCTTTCCAAATTTGTGCTAAGGCTTATATGACGCGGCTGGCCCCGGTGGCACATAGAATCATGAGCCGCAGCCGGTCGGCTTTTCTCAAGGGCGTAATATCCTCGAGGGTCCGGTAGTCCTGCAGGAGATTGTCCATGAGATCAAACGAACTCAGCAACCAGCCGTGCTCCTCAAGCTGGACTTCAGAAAAGCATACGACCGATTGAACTGGGAGTTCATTCGCGAGGTCCTCGTCTGTAAGGGCTTCGAGTCAGGCTTTGTTCATCGTGTGATGCAGCTGGTCTCGGGGGGGCAGACGGCGGTGTCGATAAACGGAGAAGTTGGGAACTTCTTCCGCAACAAGAGAGGGCTTAGGCAGGGTGACCCCTCCTCCCCTCTAATCTTTAATTTTGTTGTGGACGCCCTCTCTGCCATGATTTCCAAGACGAAGGGCGCCGGCCACATCCACGGTGTTGTTCCCCACCTCATCCCAGGAGGGGTCACACACGTCCAATACATGGACGATGCCATGCTGCTTTTTGAGCCGGACGATCACAGTATTGCCTTTGATCAAGCTCATACTCCTGGCCTTCGAGATCGTCTCCGGCCTCAAGATTAATTTCCTAAAAAGTGAGGTCATAGCCATTGGGATGGCCGCACCTCTAGCTTTGCGCGTTGCCAACCTGTTGAACTGTAAGCTTGGCAGATTCCCGTTTAAATACTTGGGCCTCCCCATCTCTGACAAACACATTTCTATCCAAGAGTGGGAACCCCTGTACGGCAAGGTGGCGAACCGGGTCAGCCCTTGGCGCGGCCGGTTCATGTCCTCGGCTGCTAGGCTCATCCTGACGAATACTAGCCTCTCCTTGCTTCCCATGTTTACCATGGGCATGTTCCTCCTAGCAGATGGCGTCCATGCCAAGCTTGACACCCCCCGATCCAAGTTCTTCTGGGAAGGAACTGGATCCAAAAAGAAGTACCACTTAGTAAAGTGGGCAGCGATATGTAGGCCTAAGAAATATGGCGGCCTTGGGATTATAAACTCCAAACTTATGAACGTAGTCCGGATATCCTTCGAGCAAAATACTTCCCCGACGGGAATTTCCTTACCTCCAAGTCCAATGGGTTGACATTCTGGAATGGGATCCAGGCTGTCAAACCGGCCTTCGTGCTTGCAGCTAGGCTTTGCGTTAACGACGACAGATCCACGCGATTCTGGTTAGACCACTGGTTCGGTCAGGAGCCGGTGTGGCGCAACCACCCATCCTTATACCAACTTGCTACCAACATAGATATCCTCATGGCTGATGCGCTTAGAACCAACCCGCCAGCCATTTATTTCAAAAGGCCTCTTTCTGGCGCCGAACGTGCTGGTTGGGACGAGTTACGAGGCGAGCTTGCGGTAGTATCGTTGCGCCCCAAGGCCGATACGGTCTCTTGGTCCCTCACGAGCTCCCGGAAATTCTTGGTTAAGTCCCTATACAATAAACTGACGGAGGGCCCGGCATTGGACATAGCTAGGGGCTATGGAAAGTGACCATCCCCCTCAAAATTAAAGTCTTCCTTTGGAAAATGTTCCGCGACCGACTCCCGTCCTCTAACAACATAGCAAAACGGAACGGGCCGTCCGATGGCAATTGTGTGATGTGTGGTGCGCACGAGGATGCAAACCATATCTTCTTCAATTGCCATCTCGCTCGCTTCGCTTGGAGTGCGGTCCGGGAGGCCTTCGATCAAAATTGGAACCCCCGCTCGAGTAGTGACCTCCGTGGCATACTCCTGGCCCATAGGGGTGGGTTCGGTAGAGTGCTTTGGAGATGCGTAGGGGCGCTGTTATGGGCTCTATGGACAACTAGAAACAAAATCACCATAGAACATAAATTTTCATCTCACCCCGCTGACAATGTTTTCAAATGCCATATGTTCCTCCAGACTTGGATGCCATTGGGGAAACGGCGGGACGCTGAGCGGATGCAGGAGACGATGGAGCGGATTCGACTGATCCAAATTGCGGCACGCCACTAGAAGTCAATGACCGTTCCTCTCTTTGCCGGTGTTGGCATGTTTAAACTTTTGCCTTATCTCTCTCAGGCCTAGGCCGGTTGCATGTTAAACTTTGGCTACGGCCTCTTTCATTTCCTTCCGTTTAAGACTGTATTGTCTGTTGGATGCTACCTGTCCGAGGGCTTTATTAAGTTAAAGCCGGACACTCCTTGCGTCTTCGTTCTAAAAAAAAAACTCACAATGAAGCATGCAAGTACTAACTCTTCTTACCAAATTTCTTCTGCATCTTCATGTAGAGAGGGCCAACTCGCTGGCGGATGCAGTACATGGTCTGGCCGTACCCTGCCGCCGGCCAGATTTCCTCTCCAAAAACGGCGCTGTGAATTTGCCATCAGTTAGCAACACGGAAGAAATCTTGATCGGGCGGTCATTCTGAAATTGTTGTGGGTTGGCTGGTGTGAGAGGATCACCTCAGCGGACTGACCTGGTGGCAATAACCTTGTCGCCGACGGTGAACTTGCCGATCTGCTCGGCGGAGGAGCCGGGGAAGATGGCCTCGATGTAGGTGCCGCCGTCGCGGCCCTTGGCGAACTTGAGCCCGTACGGCTTCAGGATCTCCACTTCGTACTCATCGTACGGCTCCTGGCCTCCATCCCCGTCCCCATCTCCGGACTTGGGCTCCGCCTGAGCCGACGGAGACGCGCGGACGACGACGCAGCTCCTCGCCGTATCCCGAAGCTTCAGGCAGCAGTTGTGGCCAAGAAACGGCGCCCTCGCCGTCCGCGCATTGCTACCGTTGGTTCTTGGGAGGCACGGCGGGGAGGAGAGGAGCGGCTGGTTGGTGATCTGGTGGGCGAGAGCCATTTCAGCTAGCTAGCTGGGAGCTTTGGGCTCTCGGTTCCTCTGCGAATTGAATCTTTGCGGTAAGATGTTGGAAGCGGTGAGGAGGAGACGATGGTTCTGTGGCTCATCTTTGGCTGTGTGGCGTGGCGCCAAGAGGACTCGAGTTTGGATGTGAGAACTGGGATGATGGAGGCCACACACACCGGGCTTCAGCCAGAACAAAGCATCTACAGCGGGTCGGTCATATTGCCCCGTAAGAGCAGCTCCTAAAGTGAAAAATTGAGCGGTGCCGGTAGCTACCCGCATTTGTCTAGCCAGTCAGCTAACCACACCTCACACCGTATGGCCTCCGTTGTTTCATAGGAATAGGATAGGAAAGTCATAGAAATATAAAAATCACAGGAAATGAGATGACATGTATTTGAAATCATATGAATAGAAATAAAAAAAATGTCCTTTGGTTTACATCATAGTATTTTTTTCATTGAGTCTAGATTAATGTTTATGTTCCTATGAAATGTGGAGGATAGGAAGAATTCCTCCATAGGAATGAAAAATTATATTCCTACAAACTAAAGGGCTATAAAGAAAAATTTCCTATACAAATCATATCTTATGGGATGCCTATAAAATTCCTACAAACCAAAATAGGTCTATATTTATTTATGCAATGTATTCCCTCCATTTTTATTTACTCCACATATTAACTTTGGTCAAAGTCAAACTTTGTAAACTTTGACAAAGTTTATAGATAAAAATATTAACATATACAATGATAAATCAATACCATTAGATTCATTATTGAATATACTTTCACATCATATAGATTTACTATTGTAAATGTTCATATTTTTTTGTATAAACTTGGCCAAACTTTATGAAGTTTGACTTCTGTTAAATCTAATATGCAGAGTAAATAAAAACAGAGGGGTATAAAAAAAGGTTTCTATGTTTCTTTTAACGCAGAGGCAAAAGATTTGTCTCATTCATTAATTAAGGAAGGAGACAAGGTTTAAGTCGGAGCCACATGAGGCCCACTGAAAACAAAGACATTACTCTCGTGGCATCAAATTACTCACGCGTTTCGCACCCGCTAGCACCCAGAGCCTAGCTTCCTCCTTCAAGTTTCGCAAGATGATTTGGGGGCGTTGATTTCTTCTGGAAGACCCTTGCATTTCTCTCATTCCAAATGGTCCAGGTGGTGAGCAAGGTGAGGGTCGCCATCGTCTTGTTGTGCCTGGCCATATGAGTCCACCAATTATTGAGAGAGTGATGAGCCTCCCACTAGTTGATGTTGATACCGCCAATTTGCAACCAATCTCTAATCAGCCTCCACAACCGCATAGTGTACCGACATCTGTAGAAAAGGTGAGCGGCGGACTCGAACTCCCTCTTGCATAACGGGCAGAGACCACAGTTTTGCAACCCGCGTCGTTCTAGACGGTCAGCCGTCCACACCCTATTTTGGATGGCTAGCCATGCGAAGAATTTGACCTTGGGGGTGCTCAGAATGGCTAGCCATGCGAAGAATTTGACCTTGGGGGGTGCCCAGACCTTCCAAATAACCTTGTTCATGGGCGTGAGGATAGCTCCCATGAATTGCGCCTTGTATGCTGATTTGGCCGAGTATTCCCCATTAGGGGAGAGCTTCCAAATGATGGTGTCATGGACGTCTTGGGAGATGTTTATATGAGAGAGCAGAGACCACAGTTTAATGAATTGAGTCACATGATTCCAAGTCAGCTCACAATGCATGTCAATGGCCTTGATCCACGCATCATCGTGCAAGGCCCCACTAACCTTCCAACTTTTGCGCTTCGAGATCTTGTATATGAGGGGTGCAACATCAATTGGCTTCTTGCCGCCGAGCCACGGTGCGTCCCAAAATGGCGTCCTTTCCCCATTGTCAACTGTGATGGTGGTGAGAGCATAAAAAAGATCCATGTCCTCTTTGTCGCACGGGTTTCCGAACCAACCCAAATCTTCGTTGGGTCATGCCACTCATACCATTGACAACGCAACCGGAGAGCTCTAGCAAATTTGTCAAGGTGTAGGACCCCTAATACTCCCAAGTGACACTACTAGGGAAAACCTTATACACAGAGGTATAGCAGTAGCGTTGGTCAAAACTCGACGCTAGGGCTACTTAGTAGTAGCGCTTGTTGCAAAACCATGCTACAACAATTGTTTTAGCAGTAGCGCGTCTTCACAGAAAAGCGTTACTACTAAAATTCCCTCACTAATGCCGGTAGGCTAGGAATAGTAGTAGCGGTTCTCCCAGAAGCACGCTACTGCTAAAAACTTTGTAGCAGCGCGTTTATGCTGTAGAGCGCTACTACTATGAAAAAGCAAATAAATAGAAAAATAAGTAGAAAAGTAAATGAAAATAAAAGAAATAGAAAAAAGAGAAATGAAAAAAAGAAAATGTAAAGAAAACAAAAGAAAAATAAAAATAAAACAGAAAGGAATAGCCGTAGCACGTTTCTCTGGAAAACCCTATAGCTATCTTAGCTATAGCGTGTTTCGGCAAAACACGCTACTGCTAGTTTGACTCAAATCCCGACAGCCCGGGCTCAAAATTTCGCTAAGTCCTTCCCCCCCCCTCTCTACTCCCCCTGTCCCCCAACTGCTACATCGCCGTCATCGCCCTGCCGCCTTCGACCACACCGCCACCGCCCGAGGCCGCCTTCGACCACACTGCCGCCGCCCGCCGCCTTCGACCACACCATCGCTGCCCGAGGCCGCCCTCGACCTCACAGCCGCCGCCCGAGGCCGTCGACCTCAATGTCGCCTCCCTCGAGCTCACCGCCGCCTCCCTCGACCTCACCGCCACCGCCCGAGCCAGAGCCTGCCCTCGCCGCCGACCGTAAGGCTCTGCATCTCCTGTCCCCTACCCTCCTCTCTCTCTCTCTGCTAGGGCAATTCATATATATGTTGATATTGTGTTAATGTTCATATGAACCCTAGATGTTCATATGAACCTAGATTTTTTAGGGCAGTAGGCATTTTATAGCATTTAGGAAAAATGATTAGCAATTTTTTTAGGAAATTAGCTAGGGCAATTTTTATGAAAATGCCTAAACAGTAATTCCATTTAGCTTTAAACTAATAGAGGGTGTATAAATAATAGTAGCATTTAGATTTAAATTAACAGAGGCTATAAACAAACTCTTAGCTATAAAAAAATATTTGGACTACGGACCTGAATTTGTTCCAAATTTTATTCAAATGAAATTTGAATTATTTGGACTATGGACCTGAATATTTTGAAGAAATTGGGTGTAGGTACTAAGGTCTTGCTGTGGAAATTTTAGTGAGGTCAGAAGGGTTAGAGAAAATGGAGTTCCTAGACTTTTAGCTTTAGACAAAAACAAAAGTATTTAGCTATAAAAAAATAGTAGATATGGCATTTAGCTATAAACAAAAAACAGAATTGTTTTTCTTTTCAAAAACTTGGTCAAACTAATTGTTACTATGTAAACAAAAAACAAGACTGTTTTTATATGATATATGTCATTGATGTTCATTTGCATATTCCATTATTGTTGATTATATATATTCATTGAAGTGGCAATGTTATATGCAAATTCCTCAATAGTGTTTGCTCATGTTATATCTTTTCATTGAAGTGGTTCAATTGTGCCCAAGTGGCTTTGTTGCTTCTAGGGAATGAAGCTGAGTGGCCTATGTTTTGCCGGGATGTTGATTCATTTCTGTTCCGGCAAATTTCAGGTTCTCGATTTGTCCACTTTTTAGCAAAGATCATGCTAAAATTTTCCGTGAATTTCGGCATGACTTGTGCTACAAACTAGGACATATCGAGTGCCCGGGATTTGCCGCACCAGGAAGGAGTCAACGTTCCTGCAAAACAATAGGCCTTTTTATGTCATTATTCATTTTATTAGGTCTAGAATTAATTGACTAGATTTAATCATAGGAAACATGGCTAGCAACGATGAAGGACAGGGTTCTGGTGATTGCGACGACGTCTATCGGGCGGCAGATGAATTTTTTAGCCTTGTCAACGATCAACCGATGTTGTTGCTGGGCCCACCGGTGGCATCGGGGACTGAGATCGACACGCAGACCGGTGCTGAGACTGAGACCGGCACTGAGACTCAGACCGGCATCGAGACCGGCGCTGAGACTGAGACCGGCGCTGCCTCGGGGAGCAGAGCCGGTGTAGAACCGAAAGCAAAGAGGCAACGGCTTCCTAACAAACTCAGGACTACTAGACTGGTGGTCATGGAGGTGGACGACGGCAATTTTGAGCCAAAGGCGCCCGAGGAAGCGCGCTCGTGCTACGTCAATCAAATAGGTTGCATCGTACGGACAACCGCCACCATCAACGATGAGAAACTACAGAAGATAGAAAATATGAGGCGCTCCCTCCTAAAGAAGTTTCACCAGATATTCTTGTTCCCGGGCCGGAATGAGAAGGATTATGAAGATCCAGATGAGGACCCGGCAATGAAGAAGATAAACAAACACACCATGACCAAGTTTAGCGACGCGTTGGCTGCCTGGAAAAATCGAGTGAAAGCAAAGATCATCGACAAGAAGGAACCCTACTCCGAGATTGTAAGGGATAATCCGACAATCACGGAAGAGCGGTTTCAAATATTCAAGGAAGCTTGCAAGGCCGAAGCTGCCAAAAAAAGTCTAAGTACATGAAGTGGCTTCAAGAGAGGAACATTGGGAGCCACCACCTCGGAAGCCGTGGTTACGGCGGAAAGAGGTCCAAATGGGCCAAGGAGGACGCGGAAGCCGCGAGTCTGGGCATCCCAGACCCCTTGGCGGAGTTCACTGTCCCGTAGGAGCGTGACGTCCTCAGGGCCCGGCACCATTGGGACCCAGTGAAGAAGGTTTACGAGACAAAACCGGTCATTACGGAGTTCATGAGACTGCTGGTAATTTTAGTTTCTGATCAATTCGACTGCACACGTTAGTCATGTTTGTAAACGATCCTTGTGCCTTTTGCAGAGAGAGCAGCACAGGATTGCGGCCGAAAGCGACTCGCCGTCTGAGGCATTGGCGAGGCCCAAGTGGGACACTCCATTCAACCAGGTGTTGAACATATTGAAACGACAACCGGTGGATACTTGACCATCGTATGGACGCGTGCACGGTGTCAGAGACGGCGCCACGTGGGAGAAGTACTACCGTGAGACCACGGAGGAGAGAAAGGAAAGATGGAGGTTAACTGAAGATAACATCGACAAGAAGGTTGAGATTACGGTTGAGAAGAATCATCTCAGACAGTCGCAACAGCGGTAGCTGCCGCAAAACAGGTGGTTGCAGATTTGTCTACTTCCTTGGTTCCGGCCATTTTCACTTGGACAAGGCAAAATCCAGAAAAAAATGCAGACTTTCCCCGTGCTGACTTCTTGGGGAGCAGCTCGACTAGCGTTGCACCAGCACCTGCTCCCGCACCTGCTCCCGCACCGGCTCCCGCACCGGCTCCCGCACATGCTCCCGCACCGGCTCCCGCACATGCTCCCGCACCGGCTCCCGCACCTGCTCCCGCACTGGCTCCCGCACCGGACGTGCTCGGCGGTGCTTCGTCTTTGGCTGAGCTCGAGGCCTTCACGGTATCTGTCACACCAGCCCCCTTCAATATAAATGTATAATCTCCCGTTTTCGTTGCCTTTCAGATGTCTCACGTCGTAGACTTTTCTTTGCAGGCCGACGAAACCCCGTGCACCATATTGTACACCATCGGCGACCAGAAGGTGGACGTGGGGAAGGCGATGATAATGGAGTCGAAGGAACCATTGTTCCACAACCGGCCGATCCTCCCGAACGTCTTCAAGGTTTCCGTGGCCAATGTCAAACCGGGCCACGAGAATTTGCCTCCTCTAATACTAGTGGGGGATGACGACGAGACCCCGCGGCGGCTTGGTGATTGTTGCAATGGGTGGGTCCTGTTGTGGCCAAAGAGTCTGCTTCGTCTGGAGGCGGCCGGGAGCACACCCACGAGCAGGCAGCCTCAGCAAGGTATGAACATCAACACCCCACCTACCCAATTAGCGTCGGGTGTCGGGTTGGGTGATAGCGGACGGGGTAAGGAGGAGGCTCCATTAGTCGCTGATGACGTCGACATGGATGAGGATGAGGATGACGATGGCGCTGAACAGTATGTCTATACTGGCACCTCCTCAGGGTTTGAGCACATGAGTCGATGCCTGAATTGTCGTCTCAACGTATTATGGACGACCTTCCGGTAGTAAAGAAGTCTAGGAAGAGAGCGAGGAAAGGCAAAAAAGCCGATTCTATGATCCAGCCGCCTCAACAGCCTCGGCTTCAGGACCGTATAGATATCCCCAATGCGGATAAATGGCATATCCCCGGTCAACCAATCCTACCTGCAACAATGCTACGGGCCAGATTCGGCGATCTAAGGAGACTTCATGACGATGTGCTGCGGATAGAGAAAGGCCTCATCGCCTCGAAAGATCCAGGATACCCACTCTACGTGGTTAACATTTCGCGGCAAATGTCGTACATCGACTCCTTCCCCGCGGATAAGTTCTTCCTCCGATTCGATTACATATTCGACATGTTTCACGTGAAGAAGCTGGATTTTACATTTGTCTGCCTTTATGCTTTGCACATGAACTACATCATCGGGGTTGAGCAGATACCTCATATCTGTGTCGCTGACCTGTACTACATGCACGAGGGCTTCTTGGGAGTCTGCGCGAAGCACGGTGAATACATGAGGGATTACATCGTCAGTTTCATGCTCGTCAATAAGGACAAGGAGGCGATTCTCATGCCTTATCATCCCATGTAAGTCATCCGCGCTGCTATCCTTCCTTCAATTTCAATCATTCATTTGCACGGTGGAGGCTAATTAATTTGAGGTGTACTTATTTTGTGTAGCGGCGGGCGCGCCGTCCTCATCATCCTCTACCCCCGATTCTCCATGCTCTTTACTTGGACTCGTCGAAGAACATTCACAAAAAGGATTACACCCACATCAAGGATGTTCTCGACAGTGCTATGTTTTACTACCAAGCAAGGGGGGGAGAGGTCAGGGACAAGAAGAGAAGGGGCGGCAGGGTCGCCTTCAGCCATAAGACCGACTTCTGCTGCATCCAGCAACCGAACGATTCTCTTAATGATGGATTATATGTCCTACACCACATGCTGGAGTACAGACGGGATCACCAGAACCTTCGCATGTCACCTAGATCTGGCGATGCCCATATTCTGCAATGGGCAAAGAACATAGGAGATATCGAGGACCATCGACTTCGAGCTGAGTTCTATAACATCCAGCGCGAACTTGCCCAAATCATCATGAAGGAGGTCGTCGGAAAAACAGGGATGTTCCACGGAGAAGGACAAATGTCGCGGGAAGACGTCCGAACATGGATAGCCTCTTAGCGTCTTAACATGAAGCCTTTCACTAAGCTCGAGGACTATCTCCCTGACATGGATGGATGGCACGACATGGTGGAGTGATTGTCGATATATGACAATGTGTCCATTTAGTCCATACTTTCTGTATGACAAAACTTTGAGTTATGCACGGTGAAACTTTATTTGTGATGTAATTAAACCGTCCTCCTCGACTAGTGAAAATCACTCTAGTTAGGGCATTTTGGGTACGATGAACTTTGTTATTTATGCTTACGATATGTTGTTTCTATTTTTGCCAAGTCTGTCTCTTTCTGTTGCTCAACTATATATGTTGCATATCATCGACTCATGTGATGATACAGGTGCATAGATCATAGATGGCGAAGAAGTGCTATGCCAGGAGTATATATACGACGAGTGGCCGGAGTGTCAGGCCTAGGTGTACCGGTTTCCGGTTTCCGAGCGACAGGCAGTAGTTAGTTTAGGTTCACGCTAATGCGAGAGAGGGATAAGAACTCATGTACTCAAAGTGATAACTCTTCTCGTGTATATCATTGTTTAGATGGATGATGATGTATTTGCAAGTAATTGAGACTTGTATCGCTATTTCCGAGATGATGACGAGAGACCACTTTGTGTTGGATGATGATTATGATGATGACATGATTTGATGAGACTAATTGTATGTATATGCTATGATTACATTTGTATGTGTATGATATGCTAAAGATTATTGTATAAAGCCTATTCAAATACAAAACAAATATGTAGGAAAAAAAACTAATAAAACTAGTAGTAGCGAGGGGGGGAAATTTAGCAGTAGCGCTGCCTTACCAATAGCGCTTCCTTGTAAACAGCACTGCAGATAATATCAGCAGCGCCATTTTCTAAAGAGCGCTACAGCTATTCATGTATAGCAGTAGCGTGGGACAACAGGCGCTACTGCTCTATGTTAGCTGTAGCGCCTTATTAGTAGCGCCGGTCCCCACGCTACTAAGAGGCCTAAAACCCGCGCTGCTTCTAGGCTTTTCCCTAGTAGTGTGAGTAGGTCTATAGACCGTTTCCCCGTTAACCTTGCACTTCCCTCCGGAGACCTTTTTTGTGCCTGCCCAAAGGTAAGCACGCTCAATCTTGTTGATGCTCTGGAGAACGGGTGTTGGCACAATGAGCGGGGTGAGGTGGTGGATGGCCTGGGAGGTGAGGACCGACTTCACAAGAGCCCCACGTCCAACGGAGGTGATATGCATGCCCTCCCAAGGCACAAGCTTGTTCGCAATTTTGTCCTCCAGGTGTTGATAGTCCACTCGCTTAAGTTGCAAAACGGAAAGCGGCAATCCGAGGTATCTCATGGGGAAAGAAGCTCGAGTGGCTGGCATGTCCTCAAGTATGGCGTCCAAATCCAAGTGCCGACACCGAATCGGCACCACGGATCTCTTGTGAAAGTTTGTGTGCATCCCTGTGACCTCACCAAACCCCTCCAGGATGTCGGCCAGGTTTCTAATATCCTCCCGAATTGGCGCCACAAAGACAGTCGCGTCATCAGCATAGAGTGATGTCCGAATAATGGTGCCACACCCTCTAATCTTGTGTAGAAGCCCAATCCATGTTGCTGAGTTGAGCAGTTGTTGTAGTGGGTCAATTGCAATAACAAAAAGAAGAGGTGACGGCGAGTATCCTTCCCTTAGGCCCTTCCCGTGGCTAATAGGGGAACCAGGAACCCCATTGAGGAGCACCCGTGATGATGAGGTGCTAAGAAGGGCAGCAATCCAGACACGAAATCTGCTAGGGAAGCCGTGCCACTAAAGAATATCAATGACATATTCCCACCGGACCGAGTCAAAAGCTTTTCGGATGTCCAGTTTGAAAAGGAGTGATGAAGTCTTGTTCTTGTGGAGGCGGCGTGCAAGGTTTCTAACGTACATGAAGTTGTCATGAATGCTTCTCTTCTTTATGAAAGCACTTTGGGCGTTGGATATGAGGTTGTTCATGTGCGGGCTAAGACTCGCTGCAAGCATCTTGGAGACAATTTTGGCAATGGCATGGATGAGGCTAATGGGCCGGAATTTGGTGATGTCTTCTGCCCCATCCTTCTTGGGCAGAAGCACAATATTAGCGGAGTTGAGCCACTAGAAGTTGTCCACATGTAGGTTGCCAAAGTTATGAATCACAGCCATGACCTCCACCTTAATGATATCCCAACAAGACTTAAAGAATGCACCGATAAAGCCATCCGGGCCGGGCGCCTTGTCGCACGGCATATGATCAATGGTGCACTTGACCTCCTCCTCAGTGAAAGGTGAATCAAGACCTTCCAAATCAACCTGAACCATCTCAATGTCAGCCTAATTAAAATCCTGACTCCTTGGCATGCCTCTTCCAATGGCGTTGGAGAAATGATTATGCACAATAGTTTCCTTCTCCAAGTGGTCGGTGACCCACCCATTGTTATGCTTTAACTGATGTATGTGGTTCTTGCGCCGTCTACCATTGACCCTGAGATGGAAAAACTTGGTGTTAGCGTCGCCCTCTGTGATGTTGGAAATGCGAGCACACTGCTTCTTTTGCGCCCTCTCTAACACAACCAGGCTCATGACCCGCCTCTTCAGCCTAATCCGGAGGTCCTGCTCATCATGAGAGAGAGGGCGGGATTCTTGAGCAATGTCAAGTTGAAGGATGATCAGCAAGGCCGCATGAAGATGAAGCTTGGCCTTGGAGAAGAGTCCCTTACTCCATCTAGACAGATGCAAGCTCGTGTTCTTTAGCTTACGGAATAAAACATGACAGGGCTCCACGTGAGAGATTGGTTCTTGCCAAGCCTGTTGCACAACGCCCATAAATCCTTGGATCTTTGTCCAGAAATTCTCAAACTTGAACATGCGAGGTTGCCGAGGGCCACTGTCATCGGCAAGGAGAAGGGGGCAGTGATCGGACAGGGAGCTTGACAGGGCATGCAAGATGTTTGAGTCAAAATGTATGTCCCATTCAGAATTGTAAAAGAAGGAGTCGAGTTTGCACAAGGTGGGGTTCGCCCTTTCATTGCTCCAAGTGAACCGACGATTCTGTAAGTGGATTTCCTTGAGCTCACAAAGATTCAGCACTCCTCTGAATCAGTTTATCCGGCTAATGTTGTTGTTTCTCTTATTTTTGTCACGCGCCCGATAAATTTGGTTGAAGTCACCGAGAGCAAGCCACTTGACTCCGACATTTGGCTTCAGGGCCACAAGCTCTACGAAAAAATCATTCTTTCGGCTGGAATCCGTTGGGCCATAGACGGATGTGATCAAAAACTGCGAATCAGAGTTGCGGATATTTACGTTGGCGGAGAGAAAAAATTCATAGGTCCTCATATTTGAAACCTCAACAACAGAGTCATCCTAGAGCATGACTAAGACACCGCGAGTGCCATTGATGGGCCTTTGAGCAAAGCTACGAAGCCTGTTTCCGCCAACATAGCAAGCAAGGAATTGATCAATACATGCCTTTTTTGTTTCCTGAAGACAAACAATGTGGCAAGAAGAAGCAGAAATTGTTTCATGGACCGTCGCATGTCTGTTAGGGCAGTTTAACCCCCTGACATTCCAACTCATGATGTTAATCTTTTGTTCTACCATTGGGAAACAGAGCAGTCTTCATAAAGTAGCCTCCCAGGCCAAGTTCACATAGCGGCCACAAATGGCACAACAGAACTAGCATGCTGGACATCAGGTGATGCCAACAGAGTAGATTCAAAACACAAACATGAGCCCCACAACATGCCAGATACACATATAGTTTTTCTAACATGATGAACTAAAAAGCTACAGTAGGTGAGCCTTCGGAATGCTTCAGGCTCCAGTGCCGACCTCCAAGCCGACGACGCCGCCATGGTCCAGTGCAGTAGCTCTGCCATGCTCCAGCAGTACGTCCTCCACTTCAGCAGCCCTGCCTGAGTCAAGTTGGAACAGTGCCCTGAGTGCAGAGATCACCGTTCCTGGGACTTGATCTTTGAACTTGTCAGCGAGCTCTTTCATCGCGCGCTTAGTAACATCCTCGCCATCTTTGACGATTCCCAGACCACGGCACACAAACACCTGGCCTCCTTGGCAGTAGGGGTGGCCTGGCAGCGCGCCTTGATTCTTGCACTGGACCGCCGAAGAGAGAACCCACGGTTGCGGTCAATGTCCATCCCGGCCAGAGTCTTGCGCCTGTTGGTGAGTGCCCTTGACTGTTGAACAGGAGGCGAAAGCAGCAGTGGCATTGTGGCCTGCACGAAGAGTGGCGCCAAGATGCCCGAGCTATCTTCTTCAGTGGCAGCCGAGGCAGACACCGCTGCACTCTCCAGGGGAGCCTCGAAACCAGGTGGATGAGTCGGCGTAACCACAGGCAGAGGCTGGATGAGACGTCATGGTGAACATAGCTGCATGGCCGCCTGGACCCCGACGGAGAGCGCGTCCATTGGCGGGACATGGCCGCCCTTTGAGCTTGGCATCGCGGGAAGCACCGATGAGGGAGATCCGGGTGGCGTGAGGTTGCTGCAAGACCGTTACCTGGCCGCGTGTGGTGAGACCTGATGATGGAGGCTGTGTCCTCGCTCCTGCATTGGGGTAGCAGGTGGCGTGACCATGCCAGCTTCTGCAGCACCAGGCTGCTGAATGCGACGCCACACCAGGGCACCAGCAGCATCACGGTGCAGCCTGGACAGCGGCGTGCTCTCCCCTTGAACAACTGTCGCCGATGTAGGTTCGGCACCCCGGTGATGACCACGACGGTCCTCGGCATGCCTTCCTTCATCTCGATGCCCCTCCCTGGCGCGTCTCCCCTCCACAGCATGCGAGCGACTATGAAAGAAGCGGTTGGACCATGACCCTTGGCGCTCGCCTGGGCGCCCACGCCGATCTGCGTCATCTCTGTCTCGACGGCGTCTGTCATCGTCATCGTGGCAGCGATGGTGGTCGTTGTCGTTGTTCCGCCGCCCACCATGGTTGCTCTCACAGATGGCAACCTCTCCATCAATGATCCCATATTGCCAGTCAAACTAGTGCTGGTAGCGCGGTGTTGAAGCATCCTGGCCAAAGTCTTCATGCAGGTCGAGATGCATGATCACCCGGTACGTGAGCCCAAGCCTCCCCTGTTGTTGTATTGAGGAAGAGCTGGCCGCGGCAGAGTTGAAGCCAGGGAGCAGCTCAGAGCTGGAGACGATGATGTTGCTGTCGGTCGCGCTGCCGCCGATGAGTGTCAACCACATGACCTTGGGAATTGCTGAAGGATTGGTCGTCCAAGCCCAGAGGTTGAGCGACGACGCGTCTTCTTTCTGGGTTGTGGCCGCATCAAAGTAGTGTGTGACGGCCGCGCCGCCGATGAGCTTGCCCATGACCTCCTCGTTCCACGCGTTGAGTGGAACATTCTCCAGGCAGAGATGCACATGGTGGCGCATCTTGACCGCGTCGGCATGAGCGCGCGATGACCAGTTGGAGAAGCGGATGTCCAGCTCTCCCCCCAATATTGGTATTTCAGCAGCTACCACACCACTATGTACTTTACATGCAGAAGTAACATCAATGTGCCAGACCCAATATCTATCTCCCATGCAATAAAATTCAACCTTTTAGTTTACTTTGGCTAACTTAAAACATCCATATCTAAGTCATATATCCGTTTTGAAACTTTCTTTATATTTGAACTCCTTGTTCGTAACCTTTACAATGGGACCAGTTTTGGATATTTTTAACAACATTTAAAGTTGAACGTACATTTCACATTTTGAAATAATCAGTTTCATAATGCTAAATTACAATTTCACTTTATTTAATTACTATTTCACAATTCTGAACCTACATTTTACTCTTTTTTGAGATTTTTTCGAGAAAATGCAAAGGAGTCTTTGCATTTCATTTCATTGAAAAGATGAGAAGATACAATCCTCCTAGGAGGTGAGGGTTACATGGGCTAGCACCCTATCAGTGAACATCCCAGTTAGTGGGAATGACTACCCTGAGGCCCATTGCGCCGGCTTGTGCCCAACATTTCGCTTCAGCCTTAATCCTATTAACGAGTGTGCGAACAAAGGGTCACACGTTCTTGAAGATGCACTCATTCCGCTGCTTCCAGATCATCCAAGGGACTAGCATGGCGATGGATTGCAGGCCCTTCCGAAGCTCTTGTGGGGTCTTCCCTTTCGTTCGCTGCCACCAGTCCGTGAGGGTGGGATCGTTGTTTGGCGGCTGTCTGGGTATCCTCGCCCAGTCCAGGACATCTTGCCAGGTTTGCCGCGCAAACGGGCATTCTAGGAGCAGGTGTCACATTGTCTCTGGGCCTGGTCTCAAAGGAAGCATCATGGGTGGTGCTGTAGGCCACGGCGAGCAAGTCTTTTAGCCGTCCAACACCGGTCCTGGCTGGCCAACCAGTGAAAGAAACGGACACGGCGCGACGCCCAACTCTTCCTGGTAAGCTTCCAAGAGGGGCATTTCATGGACCCGTGGAAGGTTGCGGCATAGCAGGACTGTGTCGTGCAGATGCCATTGGCCGTCCATATCCACAACAGTTGGCCAAGCATTTGTGATAAGTTGATGTGCTGCACGGCCTGCCAGAGCAACAAATATTGGTTGATCTCATGAATCCCGAGCACTCCTTGTATGTCACGAGCCAAGGCGTTGCCCACAAGGCCTGCGGCCACCGTCCTTGATCTGCGTCGCCGTTTGGGTACGCACTGGTAGAGTGCTGGTGCGAATTCACGTACAGACTGACCGTTGAGCCATCTGTCATCCCAAAACAGTGCCGTCAACCCATCGCCAAGATCCATTGTTGTCGTTGCGAAGAATAACGCGCGCTCCTCGCGGGAAAACTTGAGGTCAAGCCCTTGCCATGCGCAGTCGTCGTCCGTGTGGGAGAACCACAGCCAGCGTAGGTGCAACGCGAGGCCAACGCGCTCCAGGTCCTAGACCTCCAGCCCGCCGTACTCGAGCAGACGGCACACACGGCACCAGTTGACGTGACAGTGTCCGCCGTTAGCAGCAGCGTGCCCAGCCCACAAGAAGCCGCTCTAGATCTTTTTGAGCTGCCTTAGGGTCTTCTTGGGTGGCGCGAACATGATCAGTTGATGTATTGGGATCGCGGCGAGCACCGATTTAACCAAAGCCAGCCGCCCGGTTTTGTTCATGAGCCATGCTTTCCAAGTGGGGAGCTGGGGGGCCATCGAGTCGACGAGGCGTTCTAGTTGGGCGGTAGAGGGGCGGCATAGCATGAGCGGGATGCCGAGATAAGTAATGGGCAGCTCCGCCTTCACACATCCGACCTGAGCAATTGTAGCATCCGCCTCGGGGTCACCATTGATGGTAGTAGCAGAGCTCTTGGCATAGTTCACGCGGAGGCCGCTTGCTTCACTAAACAGGTTCAGAACCCCACGGATGGCCTCCATGTCGCCTTGCGTGGTATGGCAGAAGAGCATCACGTCATCGACATACAGAGATATGGCCGGAATGTCACGTCGGGGGTGCAGCCGCTTCAAGATGCCGGCGTCGTGGGCGCGGCAGATCAGGCGCCCAAGGATGTCCATGGCGAGCACGAAGAGCTGCGGTAATACCGGGTCGCCCTGACGTAGCCCACAGCGGTGCCAAATTGGCGGTCCCGGCTTGCCATTGATCATGATCCGAGTGCTTGACGAAGATAGCAAGATCGCAAGCCATTCCCTGAAGCGAGGTCCGAATCCATACTGGCCAAGAGCCTCAAAGAGAAAGGGCCAAGATAGGGAGTTGAAGGCTCGCGTTAGATCTAGCTTGAGCATCACTCTCGGAGCTCCTAGCTGGTGCACTAGCATCATCGATTGCTTGACAAGGACAAAGTTGTCGTGCAGGCTCCGTCCCGGGATGAAAGCGTTTTGGTTGCGGCTAACCATATCTCCCAATCTGGGCGAGAGGCGGATTGATAGCACCTTCGTGAAGATCTTCGCCACGAGGTGAATGAGGCATATTGGTCGATAGTCGCGGAGGTGGCAGGCATCTGCACGCTTTGGGAGCAATGTCAAGAGGGCCTGGTTGAGCTTGCTGAAGCCGCGACTGCGCAACTCAAAAAGCTACTGGAAGATGTCGATGAAGTCTTGTTTAACATGAAGGAAATATGCCCTAGAAGCAATAATAAAGTTATTATTTATTTCCTTAATTCATGATAAATGTTTATTATTCATGCTAGAATTGTATTAACTGGAAACTTAGTACATGTGTGAATACATAGACAAAACATAAAGTCCCTAGTATGCCTCCACTTGACTAGCTCGTTAATCAAAGATGGTTATGTTTCCTTACGATAGACATGTGTTGTCATTTGATGAACGAGATCACATCATTAGGAGAATGATGTGATGGACATGACCCATCCATTAGCTTAGCATTATGACCGTGTTAGTTTCATTGCTACTGCTTTCTTCATGACTTATACAAGTTCCTCAGACTATAAGATTATGCAACTCCCGAATACCTGAAGAACACTTTGTGTGCTACCAAACGTCACAACGTAAATGGGTGATTGTAAAGGTGCTCTACAGGTGTCTCCAAAGGTGTTTGTTGGGTTGGCATAGATCGAGATTAGGATTTGTCACTCTGTGTTTCGGAGAGGTATCTATGGGCCCTCTCGGTAATACTCATCACTATAAGCCTTGCAACCATTGTGACTAATGAGTTAGTTGCGGGATGAAGTATTACGGAACGAGTAAAGAGACTTGCTGGTAACGAGATTGAACTAGGTATTGAGATACCGGCGATCGAATCTCGGGCAAGTAACATACGATGACAAAGGGAACAACGTATGTTGTTATGTGGTTTGACCGATAAAGATCTTCGTAGAATATGTAGGAACCAATATGAACATCCAGGTTCTGCTATTGGTTATCGACCGGAGACGTGTCTCAGTCATGTCTACATAGTTCTCGAACCCGTAGGGTCCGCACGCTTAACGTTCGATGACGATTGGTATTATGAGTTTACGTGATATGTTGTACCGAAGATTGTTCGGAGTCCCGGATGTGATCATGGACTTGACGAGGAGTCTCTAAATGGTCGAGACATAAAGATTGATATATTGGACGACTATATTCGGACACCAGAAGTGTTCCGGAGAAGTTTTGGATAAAAACAAAGTGCCGGAGGGTTACCGGAACCCCCCGAGGAACTAATGGGCCTCGACGGGCCCTAGTTGAGAGAGAGAGGGGTCGGCCAGGGCAGGCTGCACGCCCCCTCCCCCTGAGTCCGAATAGGACAAGGAAGGGGGACGGCGCCCCCTTGCGTTCCCTCTCTCCCTCTCCTTCCTTCCCCCTCTCTTCCCCAAGTTGGAAACCTACTAGGAATAGGATTCCTAGTGGGAATCCTACTTGGGGCGCGCCCTACAGGGGCCGGCCGGCCTCCCCCCTTGGTCCTTTATATACGGGGGCAGGGGGGCACCCTAGAACACACAGATTGACAATTGTTTAGCCGTGTGCGGTGCCTCCCTCCAAAGTTACACACCTCGGTCATATCGTCGTAGTGCTTAGGCGAAGCCCTGTGCCGGTAACTTCATCATCACCGTCACCATGCCGTCATGCTGACGAAACTCTCCCTCGGCCTCAACTGGATCAAGAGTATGCGGGACGTCTCCAAGCTGAACGTGTGCTGAATGCGGAGGTGCCATTCATTTGGTGCTTGGATCGGTTGGATCGCGAAGACGTTCGACTACATCAACCGCGTTAACTAAACGCTTCCGCTTTCGGTCTATGAGGGTACATGGACACACTCTCCCCTCTCGTTGATATTCATCACATAGATAGATCTTGCGTGATCATAGGAATTTTTTTGAAATTACCGCGTTCCCCAATAGTGGGATCCAAGCTAGGTCTATGCGTAGATGTTATATGCACGAGTAGAACACAAAGAGTTGTGGGTGATAATAGTCATACTGCTTACCAGCATGCCATACTTTAATTCGGCGGTATTGTTGGATGAAGCGGCTCAGACCGACATTACGCGTACGCTTACGCGAGACTGGTTCTACCAACGTACTTTGCACATAGGTGGCTGGTGAGTGTCTGTTTCTCCAACTTTAGTTGAATCGAGTGTGGCTATGCCTGGTCCTTGTTGAAGGTTAAAACAGCACACTTGACGAAAAATTGTTGTGGTTTTGATGCGTAGGTAAGAACTATTCTTGCTAGAACCCCGTAGCAGCCACGTAAAACTTGCAACAACAAAGTAGAGGGCGTCTTACTTGTTTTTGCAGGGTTTGTTGTGATGTGATATGGTCAAGCATGATGTGATATAAATTGTTCTATGAGATGATCATTTTTTGTAACAAAGTTATCGGCAACTGGTAGGAGCCATATGGTTGTCGCTTTATTGTATGCAATGCAATCGCCATGTTATTGTTTTACTTTATCACTAAGTGGTAGCGATAGTCGTAGTAACAATAGGTGGCGAAACGACAACGATGCTACGATGGAGATCAAGGTGTCGCGCCGGTGACGTTGGAGATCATGACGATGCTTCGGTGATGGAGATCATGAGCACAAGATGATGATGGCCATATCATGTCACATATTTTGATTGCATGTGATGTTTATCCTTTATGCATCTTATTTTGCTTAGAACGTCGATAGCATTATAAGATGATCCCTTACTAAATTTCAAGGTACAAGTGTTCTCCCTGAATATGCACTGGTGCTGCAGTTTGTCGTGCTGAGATACCATGTGATGATCAGGTGTGATAAGCTCTACGTTCACATACAACAGGTGCAAGCCAGTTTTGCACACACAGAATACTCGGTTTAAACTTGACGAGCCTAGCATATGCAGATATGGCCTCGGAACACTGAGACCGAAAGGTCGAGCGTGAATCATATAGTAGATATGATCAACATAGTGATGTTCACCATTGAAAACTACTCCATCTCACGTGATGATCGGACATGGTTTAGTTGATTTAGATCACGTGATCACTTAGATGATTAGAGGGATGTCTATCTAATTGGGAGTTCTTAAGTAATATGATTAATTGAACTTTAATTTATTATGAACTTAGTACCTGATAGTATTTTGCATGTCTATTTTGTCGTAGATCAATGGCTCGTGCTACCGTTCCCTTGAATTTTAATGCATTCCTAGAGAAAGCTAAGTTGAAAGATGATGGCAGCAACTACACGGACTGGGTCCGTAACCTGAGAATTATCCTCATTGCTGCACAGAAGAATTACGTCCTGGAAGCACCGTTAGGTGTACCACCCGTGCTCGCAACTGCAGACATTGTGAATGCCTGGCAGGCGCGTGTTGATGACTACTCGATAGTTCAGTGTGCCATGCTTTACGATTTAGAATCGGGACTTCAACGATGTTTTGAACATCATGGAGCATATGAGATGTTCCAGGAGTTGAGGTTAATATTTCAAGTAAATGCCCGTATTGAGAGATATGAAGTCCCCAATAAGTTCTACAACTGTAAAATGGAGGAGAATAGTTCTGTCAGTGAACACATGCTCAGAATGTCTGGGTACCATAACCACTTGACTCAGCTGGGAGTTAATCTTCCTGATGATAGTGTCATTGACAGAGTTCTTCAATCACTGCCACTAAGCTACAAAAGCTTCGTGATGAACTATAATATGCAAGGGATGAACATGACTATTCCCGAGCTCTTCGCGATGCTAAAGGCCATGGAGGTCGAAATAAAAAAGGAGCATCAAGTGTTGATGGTCAATAAGACCACTAGTTTCAAGAAAAAGGGCAAAGGGAATAAGGGGAACTTCAAGAAGAACGGCAAAAAGGTTGTTGCTCAAGAGAAGAAACCCAAGTCTGGACCTAAGCCTGGAACTGAGTACTTCTACTGCAAAGGGATTTGTCACTGGAAGCGGAACTGCCCCAAGTATTTGACGAATAAGAAGGATGGCAAAGTGAAACGTATATTTGATATACATGTTATTGATGTGTACTTAACTAATGCTCACAGTAGCGCCTGGGTATTTGATACTAGTTCTGTTGCTCATATTTGCAACTCGAAACAGGGGCTACGGATTAAGCGAAGATTGGCTAAGGACGAGGTGACGATGCACATGGGAAATGATTCCAAAGTCGATGTGACCGCGGTCGGGACGCTACCTCTACATCTACCATTGGGACTAGTTTTAGACTTGAATAATTGTTATTTGGTGCCTGCGTTGAGCATGAACATTATATTTGGATCTTGTTTGACGTGATATGGTTATTCATTTAAATCAGAGAATGATGGTTGTTCTATTTATATGAGTAATATCTTTTATGGTCATGCACCCCTGTTGAGTGGTCTATTTTTGTTGAATCTTAGTGATACACATATTCATAGTGTTGAAGCCAAAAGATTAAAGTTTAATAATGATAGTGCAACTTATTTGTGGCACTGCCGTTTGGGTCATATCCGTGTAAAGCACATGAAGAAACTCAATACTGATGGACTTTTGGAATCACTTGATTATGAACCACTTGGTGCTTGCGAACCATGCCTTCTGGGCCAGATGACTAAAACTCCGTTCTCCGGAACAATGGAATGAGCTACAGACTTGGAAAAAAAAGTATACATACTGATGTATGCGGTCCAATGAGTATTGATGCTCGTGGTGGGTATCGTTAGTTTCTTACCTTCACAGATGATTTGAGCAGATATGGTTATATCTACTTAATGAAGCATAAGTCTGAAACATTTGAAAAGTTCAAAGAATTTCAGAGTGAAGTGGAAAATCATCGTAATAAGAAAATAAAGTTTCTACGATTTGATCGTGGAGGAGAATATTTGAGTTACGAGTTTGGTCTTCATTTGAAACAACATGGGATAGTTTCACAATTAAAGTCACCTGGAACACCACAACTAAATGGTGTGTCCGAACGTCGTAACCGTACTTTATTGGATATGGTGCGTCTATGATGTCTCTTACTGATTTACTGCTATCGTTTTGGGGTTATGCTCTAGAGACGGCTGCATTCACTTTAAATAGGGCACCATCAAAATCTGTTGTGACGACGCCTTATGAACTATGGTTTGGCAAGAAATCAAGGTTGTCGTTTCTTAAAGTTTGGGGCTGCGATGCTTATGTGAAAAAGCTTCAACCTGATAAGCTCACACCCAAATCAGAGAAGTGCGTCTTCATAGGATACCCAAATGAAACTGTTGGGTACACCTTCTATCACAGATCCGAAGGCAGAATCTTTGTTGCTAAGAATGGATCCTTTCTAGAGAAGGAGTTTCTCTCAAAAGAAGTGAGTGGGAGGAAAGTAGAACTTGATGAGGTAATTGCACCTTCTCCCTTATTGGAAAGTAGTTCATCACAGAAATCAGTTCCCGTGATTCCTGCACCAATTAGTGAGGAAGCTAATGATGATGATCATGAAGCTTCAGATCAAATTACTACCGAACCTCGTAGATCTTCCAGAGTAAGATCCGCACCAGAGTGGTACAGTAATCCTGTTCTAGAAGTCATGTTACTAGACCATGATGAACCTACGAACTATGAGGAAGCGATGATGAGCCCAGATTCCGCGAAATGGCTTGAGGCCATGAAATCTGAGATGGGATCCATGTAGGAGAACAGAGTGTGGACTTTGGTGGACTTGCCGATGTCGGCAAGCCATAGAAAATGAATAGATCTTTAAGAAGAAGACCGACGCAGACGATAATGTTACTGTTTACAAAGCTTGACTTGTTGCGAAAGGTTTTCGACAAGTTCAAGGAGTTGACTATGATGGGACTTTCTCACCCATAGCGATGCTTAAGTCTGTCCGAATCATGTTAGCCATTGCTGCATTTTATGATTATAAGTTTGTCAAATGGATGTCAAAACTGCATTCCTGAATGGATTTCTGGAAGAAGAGTTGTATATGATGCAACCGGAAGGTTTTGTCGATCCAAAGGGTGCTAGCAAAGTGTGCAAGCTCCAGCGATCCATTTATGGAATGGTGCAAGCCTGTCGGAGTTGGAATAAACGCTTTGATAGTGTGATCAAAGCATGTGATTTTATACAGACTTTCGGAGAAGCCTGTATTTACAAGAAAGTGAGTGCGAGCTTTGTCGCATTTCTGATCTTATATGTAGACGACATATTGTTGATTGGAAATGATATAGAATTTCTAGATAGCATAAAGGGATACCTGAATAAGAGTTTTTCTATGAAAGACCTCGGAGAAGCTGCTTACATATTGGGCATCAAGATCTATAGAGATTGATCAAGACGCTTAACTGGACTTTCACAAAGCACATACCTTCATAAAGTTTTGAAGAAGTTCAAAATGGACCAGTCAAAGAAAGGGTTCTTGCCTATGTTACAAGGTGTGAAGTAGAGTCAGACTCAAAGCCCGACCACCGGAGAAGATAAAGAGAAAATGAAAGTCATTCTCTATGGTTCATCCATAGGTTCTATCATGTATGCAATGTTGTGTGACGCCCCCGATTCAATTGTACACTAATCATGCACGCAAATGTGTACGATCAAGATCAGGGACTCACGGGAAGATATCACAACACAACTCTAAAAGTAAAATAAGTCATACAAGCATCATATTACAAGCCAGAGGCCTCGAGGACTCGAATACAAGTGCTCGAACATAAACGAGTCAGCGGAAGCAACAATATCTGAGTACAGACATAAGTTAAACAAGTTGCCATAAGATGGCTAGCACAAACTGGGATACAGATCGAAAGAGGCGCATGCCTCCTGCCTGGGATCCTCCTAAACTACTCCTGGTCGTCGTCAGTGGCCTGCACGTAGTAGTAGGCAACTCCAGTGTAGTAGTAGTCGTCGTCGATGGTGGCGTCTGGATCCTGGGCTCCAACGTCGGGTTGCGACATCCGAGAAGAAAAGGAAAGAGGGGGAAAAGGGGGAGCAAAGAAACCGTGAGTACTCATCCAAAGTACACGCAAGCAAGGATCTACACTACATATGCATGGGTATATGTGTATAAAGTCAATATCGGTGGACTAAACTGCAGAATGCCAGAATAAGAGGGGGATAGCTAGTCATATCGAAGACTACACTTCTGGCAGCCTCCGTCTTGCAGCATGTAGAAGAGAGTAGATTGAAGTCCTCCAAGTAGCATCGCATAGCATAATCTTACCCGGCGATCCTCCCCTCGCCGCCCTGTGGGAAAGCGATCACCGGGTTGTCTCTGGAACTTGTCTGGGTGTGTTTTATTAAGTATTCGGTTCTAGTTGTCATAAGGTCAAGGTACAACTCCGAGTCGTCCTTTTACCAAGGGACACGGCTATTCGAATAGATCAACTTCCCTGCAGGGGTGCACCACATAACCCAACACGCTCGGCCGGACACACTTTCCTCGGTCATGCCCGGCCTTGGAATATCAACACGTCGCAGCCCCACCTAGGCACAACGGAGAGGTCAGCACGCCGGTCTAAATCCTATGCGCGCAGGGGTCTGGGCCCATCACCCATTGCACACCTGCACGTTGCGTACGCAGCCGGTAAGCAGACCTAGCAACCTCCATTACAAAGGAAGTTGCATTACGCGGTCCAACATGGCGCGCGCCGCTCAGTCGCTGACGTCAAGAAGGCTTCGGCTGATACCACGACGTCGAGTGCCCATAACTGTTCCCGCGTAGTTGGTTAGTGCGTATAGGCCAGTGGCCAGACTCAGATCAAATACCAAGATCTCGTTAAGCGTGTTATTATTAAGTAACCGTGAACGCCGACCAGGGCCAGGCCCACCTCTCGCCTAGGTCGTCTCAACCTGCCCTGTCGCTCCGCCACAAAGTAACAGTCAGGGGCCACCGGGAACCCAGGCCCACCTCTACCGAGATGGAGCCACCTGTCCTTTCAACCCCCATATCCGAATCACCTGTGGGTACTCAACGAGCCAACCCGACTTTAGTCACCATCTATATAGTATGTACAAATGTATAGTATATACCCGTGATCACCTCCCGAGTGATCATGACTCGATAGTATAGCAAGGCAGACTGACAAGAATGTAGGGCCACTGATTATAAACTAGCATCCTATACTAAGCATTTAGGATTGCGGGTAAGGTATCAACAACTATAGCAACAATGACAGGCTATGCAACAGAATAGGATTAACCGAGTAGTAACATGCTACACTACTCTAACGCAAGCAGTAGAGAGAAGAATAGGCGATATCGGGTGATCAAGGGGGGGGGGGCTTTCCTTGGTTGCTCTGGCAAGGAGGGGTCGTCAACTCCATAGTCGTACTGGGTAGCAGCGGCGTCGGTCTCGTAGTCTACCGAAGAGAAGAGGGGGAAGAAACAATAAATACAATGTAAACATAAGCATGACAATGTATGACATGACAACGAGCGGTGGTAGGTGTGCCCTAACGCGGCAGTAGGTGTTAGTGGCGATAGGGGGAAACATCCGGGAAAGTATCCTTGGTGTTTCACGTTTTTGGACAGATGAACCATAGGGGAAATGTTGCGTGCTTGCTATGCTAGAGATGTGTGGCGAACAAACGGGTTGTGTATTCGAATTCGTCTCATTGTTCTGAGCAACTTTCATGTACAAAGTATTTTCATCCGAGCTACGGTTTATTTTATATTAGAGTAAAATGCACTACAGGTACTTGAACTTGCGCCGCGAGCTCCGTTTGGTCACCGTACTTAGAAATACGGTCACTACGGTCACTTTGTACGATGGGACGTGATTATACGGACACTGTTCACCGTACTGAGCCGGTACGCCGCCGTTTTGACCAGTCCACGCTTGCCACGTAGGCATGGGGGGGTTATTTATTTGAACAGCAAATTTAGGAGGGGTTATGATGAGGACTTCAATAGCATTGTTACACCCACAGTCCCTACTGCTACATATACTGGACCAATTACTAGAGCTCGCGCATGCTAATTAAATTATCAGGTACTTTCGTTTCTTGGTAATGATTCTAATGTTCATGAGAATATGATGCTGCCTAAATTGGATACATTTGTTTTGCTTACAAATGAAGGATCTAGCTTGGCGAAGGATGAACATTGGAGCAAGAACAAGCATGAAGATGATGACATGCGCAAGCGGAACAAGAACGGAGTTACAAGTGATGATTTCAGGACTTTGAAGCCACCATAATGGGTGCATGAAGCCTTCGACGAAATATACAAGATGCCACTTCATAAATTTCGTCCCGAGGCTATTCTAGGTGCCACGTCACCTTATTATTGGGCCAGGCCCATGTAATTTCGAAATACATAAGTATAGGCTATTTTTAGAGTCCGTATGTGTGGGGAAACAAGAGATAGGGTTGATTTCGGACCCCTCCACCAAGGGCCACCAAATCCCCCCCTCTTCCTCCATATATACAACCCTTAGGGCACCGTTTAGACTTTGGGTTTTGTTTAGATTAAAGTTCGCCATAGCTGTTCAACGACCAGACAAAGGCGTCACAGAACCCCACCTTGATTAATAAAGCTTTCCTCTTATATTCGCAATATCCACATTGCAATCTTAGTTTCTTGCTTGTTCTTCATTTGCCTGTAGGAAACAGACCTTCGTGGTCAGCTTGATCGTGCTCCGGCGTGGTCAATAACCTCTCGGAGTTGGTTTAGCGATTGCTAAGGCGCGACGTCCTCGCATGTTCGTAATCGGATCGTCAAAGTCGACTTCCTCCAAAATGATAGCCACCATCTCATTGAAAGACAAGACACCTTTGCCTCTATCAGGTTATGTGTAAAAATGCAGTCAGCTCACAATCCCTAGCTCAGTTCCCCTGTTATCCAAAATCCCTAGTTTTCTTCCCCTCGCAGCGCTCGTCGCCGCCGCCGCCCACCACTTGTCGTCGCCATCGCCCTGCGCTCGCCGCTGCCCACCACTCACCGTCGCCATTGCCCACCACTCGCCGCCGCCCATTGCCTTCGTCCTCGTCGCCCGCCATGTCCAGCAGCTGTTCTGCCCGATCTGGACGTCACAGGAGGACAGTGGTGGTGCCGCTCATCTCATGCCCTCCTTGCGAGTGCCAAGTGAGGTTCTACGTGTCCAACACGGAGGAGCATGACAGATGGGTGTTCTAAAGATGTGTGACCGTAAGCATCCCTTGACCTGGTTGACTTGATTTCATTTGTTCAATTTTTTTGATTTTTCTTGGTTTTGAGTTTGTAGCAAGGATGTGTTTTCTGGCATTGGGAGAGGGAATACGTGGCCTACCTTGTAGACCATCGTTTTCTTGTTGGGCATGAAGCTGTTGATGCAATTGGAGCAACAGAAGATAGGAGGGAACAGCTTGAGAGAGAAACAGAAGAAAGAAGAAGGGTTGTAGAGAGAAATGCATGTAAGAGGATAGGTATGCAGATGCAGGAACAACCTGGAGCTAGCATGAACATCACCAGGGCAGAAGCTCATGCACTTCTTAATTTAGGTGTGCAGATGATGTTACTGTTGAAACTGCTGCTTGGTGGTGTATTGGTGCTTGTTGTGCTATGTGTCATGCTGCCGATGAAGAAATGAAACTGCTGATGATGAAGAAATGAAGAAGTGTGGTAGCTTCAATTAGACCTAGTGGTACTAGTAGTTGATGAAGAAGTGTGGTAGCTTCAAGTAGACCTAGTGGTAGTAGTAGTTGATGAAGAAGTGAAATGTCAGTATGATGGCTGTAACAGTTGATGTATGAACTGGTCCCTCTGATGTATGAACCTTTTGTATGATGGTTTGTCTCTGAAGTTCAATAAATTGTTGATGGAATGACTCTATTGTATGAACTTAAATTTACTGTCAATTTTAGTAGTATGATCCAACTACATATCAGCACAAAATGATCATGTAAACTGTTGTTGAACAAAATGATCCAAGTAAATGCAAGCACAAGTATGATAGCAAACATGATCATTGGTTCCTGACATGTATATATAGCAAACAGCTAACACATAAGTACATGTTCCTGAAGTACATGTTACAAAAGATGGCCAAATGATCATTGGTTTTTAAGATGGCCAAAAGATCACAGGTTCCTGAAGATGGCCAAATGACTACTTCCTAAAGTACATGTTCCAAAAGACATAACTTGAAAGAAAGCAAATTGACTAGTTCCTGAAGATGGCCAAAAGTACTAGGTCCTGAAGATGGCCAACATGATTGATATTTTACATAAGATGGCCAAAAGGACTAGTTGCCTAACATTTCTAGCACTAGTCCCTGAAGATGTGAAACATGCTTCCATTCTTCTCAAGCCCTAAGCTATGATGCTCCTCTTGAACTATTCTGTTTCCCAGTTTTTTCTTTGCAGCAGCTGCTGCTTTATCTGCCATCTTCTTTGCAGTTGATACTTGCCTGGTTTGTTCTTTTTTTGCATTAGCTGCTTGTCTCTCTGCAAGGTTCTTAGCAGCAGCAGCCTGTTTCTGGGCTAACTTCTCAGCAGCTAGTTTCTCCTTTTGCTCTGCAACAATTTGCCTATGTGTCTCTTGGATAATTTGCCTTGTCTCTGCAGCTGCCTGCTTTAGGATGGCCTGAGCTTCTCTTCTCTGAGCAGCTGCCTCCTTCTTCCTTTCTGCATCTTGTGCTTTCTTTTCTGCTAGCACATGCCTCTTCCTGGCAGCTTCTTCTGCTTTCTTCATTTCTGCTTCCCTTCTAGCTGCTAGAACAGCTTGCTTCTTGTCCTCCAGCTCCTTCTCTCTTTGTGTCTTCATGGCCAACAGCTTCTTAGCAAGATCACCATGAGTGAGTGTGCTGCTGCTTGGCTGGGAGTGGTTGAACATAGACTGTGCATTAACTAAGAATGCAGACTCTGGTACTGGTGTTTGTTGTATGATTCTTGGCAAAGGCCTCTGCACATGTCATGAAAAATTTATAGTACTATGATTCTTGGCAAAGGCCTCTGCACATGTCAAGAATACAGTAGTACCTGCTCAAGAATAGAGTCTATCATAAGATCATCCACTGGTGGGGCTCTCTGTATTGATGCTTCCTCATGGTTCTAATTAGTATGGAAGGGAAGTGATCAGTACATTTGATATTAACAAATGTTGTTAGCAAAAGAAGAGATAAAATCCATACTATACCTGGGTTCTCACTGCTCCCTCTTCTTGCACATTAGTATTTGCATGTTGAACATTCTCTTGTGCTGCTTCTGCTTCGACTTGTGCATTTGGAGGTGGCAGGCCAGCCTTAAGATATTTACAACCCTTTCTGTTGTGGTCTGGGTCACCATAGTAGGAGCAATGCATTATGACACCATGTCTGGACATTCTCTTCCCTCCATTACTGCATATGATCTCTTCTGGTGATTTCCTTCTACTCTTGCAAGGTCTTCCCACATGTTTTGTGTACTCTGGTGGCAATATTGTGGGGCCATTCATCTTCTCCCACTCTATGATATCTTTGCAAGGATAAATTATGTTGATGTAGGCCTTCTTGAACATTGCCACTGAGTAGCAATTATCCACCAATGTTATGGGGTCAACTCTCTCATTTCTACAGCATGCAATGACATGTATACATGTGACTCCATTTTTTTGCCATCTCATGCAACTACAAGACTTGGTGTGTATGTCCACAATGTAGTCTGTTCCTCTATCACCTACTTGAAATACTCCATCTCCTGACTCATATACATAACAAGTGTTTGCCAGATCCTTGAGCTTCTCAACCATCATCTTTTCTTAGGGCATGTAACTCCTTGCATCTTCTCAGCCTCAAGTTGTTGGGTGTAATGCCTACTAGTCCAATGTTGTTTGATCCTCTCAAACATTGATAGGATTGGCAATTCTCTGGCTTCTAGGATATACCTGCAAGAAATGGTGTAGTAAATGCTTTGATCTTTGATAGAGGCAAAGGTGTCCCGTCTTTCGATGAGATGGTGGCTATCGTTTTGGAGGAAGTCGACTTTGACGATCCGACTACGAACGTGCGATGACGTCGCGCCTTAGCAATCGCTAAACCAACTCCGAGAGGTTATTGACCACGCCGGAGGATGATCAACCTGACCACGAAGGTCTGTTTCCTGTAGGCAAACGAAGAACAAGCAAGAAACTAAGATTGCAATCTGGATATTGCGAATATAAGAGGAAAGCTTTATTGATCAAGGTGGGGTTCTGTGACGCCTTTGTCTGGTCGTTGAACACAAACGAAATACGCAAAGTTGCAGCTAGCGAACTTTAATCTAAACAAAACCCAAACTCTAAACGGTGCCCTAAGGGCTATATATATGGAGAAAGAGGGGGGAATTTCGTGGCCCTTGGTGGAGGGGTCCGAAATCAACCCTATCTCTTGTTTCTCCACACATATGGACTCTAAAAATAGCCTATACCTATGTATTTCGAAATTACATGGGCCTCGCCCAATAATAAGGTGACGCAACACCTAGAATAGCCCAGGGACGAAATTTATGAAGTGACATCTTGTATATTTTGCCCAAGGCTTCATGCACCCATTATGGTGGCTTCAAAGTCCTGAAATCATCACTTGTAACTCCGTTCTTGTTCCCCTTGCACATGCCATCATCTCCATGCTTGTTCTTGCTCCAACGTTCATCCTTCTCCAAGCTAGGCACTTCATATGTAAGCAAAACAAATGTATCCAATTTAGGAAGCATCATATTCTCATGAACATTAGAATCATTACCAAGAAACGGAAGTACCTGATAATTTAATTGGCGTGCGCGAGCTCTAGTAATTGGTCCAGTATATGTAGCAGTAGGGGCTGTGGGTGTAACAATGGTATTGATGTCCTCATCATCCTCCCCTTCTTGAAATGAAGTCGTCCTCGATGGAAGCTCATCTTCCTCACCCAAATAAGGCTTCAAATCTGCAATGTTAAAAGTGGGGCTAACCCCAAAATCTGCAGGCAGCTCAAGTTTATATGCATTATCATTTACTTTCTCCAACACCTTAAAAGGACCATCAGCACGAGGCATTAGCTTTGATTTGCGCAGATCAGGAAATCTATCCTTACGCAAATGTAACCAAACAAGATCTCCAGGTGCAAACACAACATGTTTTCTACCCTTATCTCCAGCAAGTTTATATTTAGCATTCATACGCTCAATGTTTTCCTTAGTTAACTCATGCATTTTTAAAATCAATTCAACATGTTGTTTAGCATCAAAATTATCCTTCTCAAAAGATGGAAGAGGCAACAAATCAATAGGTGCACGAGGTAGGAAACCATACAGAACTTCAAAAGGGCACATCTTAGTAGTAGAATGCAATGAACGATTATAAGAAAATTCAATATGAGGCAAGCATTCCTCCCACATTTTCTTATTATTCTTCAAAACATCCCTAAGCATAGTAGACAATGTTCTATTGACTACTTCAGTTTGTCCATCAGTTTGGGGGTGACAAGTAGTACTAAAAAGCAGTTTAGTCCCCAACTTAGCCCATAAACATCTCCAAAAGTGGCTAAGAAATTTAGTATCACGATCTGAAACAATAGTATTTGGCACACCATGTAGCGAATAATTTCATGAAAGAACAAATCGGCAACACTAACAGCATCATCGCTTTTATGACATGGTATAAAGTGTGCCATTTTCGAGAATCTATCAATGACAACAAATATGCTATCCCTCCCCTTCTTTGTTTGAGGTAAACCTAAAACAAAGTCCATAGATATATCCTCCCAAGGAACACTAGGTACAGACAAAGGCATATATAAACCATGAGGATTGAGTCGTGACTTAGCTTTTTGACATGTAGTGCAACGAGCAATAAAACACTCAACATCCCGTCTCATCTTTGGCCAAAAGAAATGTGAAGCAAGTACGTCCTCCGTCTTCTTCACGCCAAAGTGTCCCATTAATCCTCCTCCATGCGCCTCCTGCAACAACAAAAGACGAACGGAGCTAGTTGGAATGCATAGCTTGTTAGCACGGAACACAAATCCATCATTAACGACGAACTTGTTCCACATTCTTCCTTCTTTAGAATTCTGCATTACATCTTTAAAATTAGCATCATGCACATATTGATCTTTGATGGTCTCCAAACCAAATATTTTGAAGTCAAGTTGTGAAAGCATAGTATAGCAACGAGACAATGCATCAGCAATAACATTTTCTTTTCCCTTCTTGTGTTTAGTGACATAAGGGAAAGTCTCAATGAATTCAACCCATTTAGCATGTCTACGATTCAGTTTAGCTTGACTTTTAATATGTTTCAATGATTCATGATCAGAATGTATAACAAATTCTTTGGGCCATAAATAATGCTGCCATGTTTCTAAAGTCCGAACAAGAGCATATAATTCTTTATCATATGTAAAATAATTCAGACTAGGCCCACTCAATTTTTCAGAAAAGTATGCAACAGGTTTGCCATCTTGTAATAACACACCTCCTAATACAATTCCACTAGCATCACATTCAAGCTCAAAAGTCTTATTAAAATCAGGAAGTTGGAATAAAGGAGCATGTGTCAACTTATCTTTCAATACCGTGAAGGCTTCTTCTTGTGCGGTACCCCAAACAAAAGGCACATCTTTCTTTGTAAGCTCATTGAGAGGTGCAGCAATGGTGCTGAAATCTCTCACAAAATGCCTATAGAATCCAGCGAGGCCAAGAAAACTTCTCACTTGTGTGACCGTTTTGGGCTGCGGCCAACTCTCAATAGCTTCAATCTTGGCTTTATCAACTTCAATTCCCTGTGGAGTAACAACATAGCCAAGAAAAGATACTCGGTCGGTGCAAAAGGTGCACTTCCCAAGGTTACCAAACAAACGTGCATCACGTAGAGCAATAAAAACAGCACATAAATGTTCCAAATGTTCCTCCAAAGATCTGCTATAAATCAATATATCATCAAAATGGACTACCACAAATCGTCCAATGAAAGCACGTAAAACTTCGTTCATTAATCTCATGAAAGTACTAGGTGCATTAGTTAACCCAAAAGGCATGACTAACCACTCATATAATCCAAACTTAGTTTTAAAGGCTGTTTTCCATTCATCCCCCAATTTCATACGAATTTGATGGTATCCACTATGCAAATCAACTTTGGAGAATATTGTAGAGCCACTAAGGACTAAGGGATTCACGTATATAACCTTTGTCGAGCAGCTCCTATACTTAACACATAATCTCCTTCGTCTCCTCTGGATTGGCACGGTATCGTGCATGGTTGGGTAATGATGCACCGGGATATAAGTCAATCTGATGCTCAATCCCTCGAATGGGAGGTAATCCCGGTGGCACGTCTTGTGGAAAGACGTCAGTGAACTCCTGCAAAATGTTAGTGACAGCAGGAGGCAAAGAGGAAGGCACGTCCTCGAATGAAAATAATGCCTCTTTGCACATAAAAGCATAGCAAACTGATTTGCTAAAATCTAGCTCATCAATATCAGATTTAGTGGCAAGTAAACATGCACTTTTCAATTTAATTTCAGAAACAACACTAGATGGTTTACTATTAGGCTTCATTTGTTGCTCAAATTCTTTTGCCACAATCTGATTTCACTCTTATTTTTCTCCTGTTTTGCTTTATTAGCTCTATTAATATCATCTTTCAAAATGGACTCAGGAGTCATAGGAAGCAAAGTAATAGTTTTATCCTTATGAACAAGAGTATACTGATTGTTTCTACCATGGTGTACAGAATTTTTATCAAATTGCCATGGTCGACCAAGTAATAAGGAACATGCTTGCATATGTACCACATCACAATCAACATAATCAGCATATGTAGAGATACTAAAATGCACACGAACAGTACGTGTTACCTTAACCTTGCCGTTGTTGTTGAACCATTGGATGTAGTAAGGATGTGGATGTGGTCTTGTGGTCAGAGATAGCTTCTCGACCATCTCCATGCTAGCCAAGTTGTTGCAGCTCCCTTTGTCTATGATGAAGCGCACAGAACGTTCCTTCACAACGCCGTTTGTATGGAACAAATTGTGCCTCTGATTTTGCTCAGCTTGTGTGACCTACACACTCAAAACGTTGAGCAACTAAACATTCATACCTGTCAGCGTCTTCAGGAGCCATGTATTGCGTCTCATGATCAGAATCATCTCCACCATGTTCTTCACGTGTAATAAGAGCCAAAGTCTCCTCATCATAGTCACTAGCGGACTCATACCCACCATCCTCAGTAGCAATCATCACACGCTGAGATTTGCATTCTCTCACATAATGACCTCTTCCCTTACAACAACAACAAATAATATCACTTGTGTGCCCTGTGGATGCCATGGAAGAAGAAGAACTCTGTGCAGGCCCGGCAGGTGCGCTCTTGGCAGATAATGGTGGTTGTGCCTGCTTTCTTGTATCACGGCTGGAGGTGGCACCTGATGGAGGTGCTGGTGTAGTTGAAGTAGAAGATGCACGCGGTGTCCATGATGAAGGTCGGCCTGCAGAAAAGTTAGTTCGCGCCAATGCTTGTCGATCCTGCACTTCACGTTCAGCTTTACAAGCAAGATGGAATAAACGAGTGATATTAGTATACTCCTTATACTCTAGAATGGTCTTAATCTCTCTATTTAATCCACCCATAAAACGTGCAAGCATAGCTTCATTCTCCTCAATAATACCACATCTAATCATGCTAGTTTGTAAATCCTGATAATATTCTTCTACAGAATTTTTCCCTTGTCTTAAATGCTGCAATTTTTGAATCAATTGTTGATAATATGGTGGAACCCAACGAGTACGCATAGCAGTTTTCAAAGCAGCCCAAGTAGTTGGAATAGGATATAATCTACAATGTTCAGACCACCATACACGTGCAAAACTAGTGAAAGCACAAACAACAGCAGCAACCCATCTCTCCTCGGGATATTGTAAACATGTAAAACATTGTTCAGTTTCTAGCTCCCAAGTAAGATATAAATCAGGAACATATCTACCCTCAAATGGTGGAATATTCAATTTCAGTTTAGGAATATGGTCATTATCTCGTACCTGAGGTGGTGGTGCAGGCCTACCATTGCGATTATATACCTGAGGTCGACCTGCTGGTGGTGGTGCTGGTGGCTGCACGTAGTTCTGATTTTGATCAACCTCATCCTCATAATCACGCGCATACTCATCATCCTCCTGGGTACCAGCAGCAGCAGTCGCAGGATCCAAAGAACCATCAACAATAGGTACAGCAGTACCAGAAATTTGGCCTGGCTCAATAGGAACACCCTGTGCTCGCCCTACTATATCGCGGCGTAGAACTGGTTGTGTGAGACGTTTGAGTAATTCATCGAACTTGGCGTCCAACTTGGTGTCAATTGTCTTCTCAATGTCATCCATCCTCTCCAATGCCTTTCCAAAGCTGGCCATCACGTCTTGCACCTGTTGACCCAACATTTGATGAAACTTATCATGAAGCTCCTTGTTCGTCATGCTCTCCCAGTCAATCGCGTCGGCTTGTGATCCTGCCATGGTTAGTAGCAATAGAAACATAAAAGAATATGATACTACAGACTACTAGGAAGTGGTGGTGATGGTGGTGTGTCACAAATCCTTCAAGCGAATCTCAAATCCTTACCAGTTCTTACCCAGCAGCAGGTGGTGATCGGCAACCATTGTAGTCAAAACTCTCAAAGTTTGGATAGAGCGATTACCAAGGAAAGTCAAACGCACGACGTAGATGTATGTGGAGCTGGAAAGGCTTATAATATGGTAGCAAAAGGGTCATCAATAATCAATTCAAAGATGCAAAGTGGAATAAACGCTCAACGACGATACTGTGCTGGTCCTAGGCTAGACCGTGCTAGAGACGCGAGCCTAGAACACTAACAAAATCACGACGCTACACGTAAACAAGGGAGGAGCATGCTCCGAATTTTTTTTCCTTTTTTTGCACTTTTTTCCTCGCTTTTTTTTGCTCCGCAACAATTTTTTTTCGAAAAAGTCTACAAATGGCCTAAAAACTGCCTAGCCAGAATTTTCCAGACTTAGTTTTTTTTGAAACTAGAACTATTTTTTATACTGCGGGTAGCACGAAAGTTTGGGAGTCCTATTCTGTCCCGACTCGGAGTATGGCGTGATCTCGAAATCCAAAACAGAGTAACAAAATAATGGACTCGGACTAGGACTAGTGGCGGAGATGAATCTGGTGGAACTCGGACTGGTGTCGGAGATGAATCTGGTGGAACTCGGACTGGTGGCGGATATATGTTGTAGGTGAACTCGGATTGGCGTGATGGCGACGGATATGTGGTGGCGTATATGGACTCGGATTGGCGGTGAATATGTGGTGGTGGTATATGGCAGCAGCGATGAAGTTGATGTGGTGGTGGTATATGGAAACAGCGATGATGATGATGCGGTGGTGATATATGGCAGCGGCGACGTGACAACCTGTGAATAGAACTCGAAACTCTAAAGGACTAGACGCTAAGACCAGCAACTTGACATGACGATGCAACCGCAAATTCAACAAAGCAAATACAGAAAAGATTATGCAAAGGCTCAGATTGGTTTGGATAGGATGAACTAACCCTAATTTTTTTTTGGCTTTTTCATGGACTGTAGGTATGAAGAACAGACTCGATCTAAACTACGAAAAACTATAAAATCCCTCCGAGCAACCTGAAAATCTGATACCACTAGATAGAGGCAAAGGTGTCCCGTCTTTCAATGAGATGGTGGCTAGCGTTTTGGAGGAAGTCGACTTTGATGATCTGACTACGAACGTGCGAGGACGTCGCGCCTTAGCAATCGCTAAACCAACTCCGAGAGGTTATTGACCACGTCGAAGCACGATCAACCTGACCATGAAGGTCTGTTTCCTGCAGGCAAACCAAGAACAAGCAAGAAACTAAGATTGCAATCTGGATATTGTGAATAGAAGAGGAAAGCTTTATTGATCAAGGTGGTGTTCTGTAACGCCTTTGTCTGGTCATTGAACACAAACGAAGTACGCGA
>NC_057798.1:339772581-339783735 GCF_018294505.1 Triticum aestivum
CCCTTGGTGGAGGGGTCCGAAATCAACCCTATCTCTTGTTTCCCACACATATGGACTAAAAATAGCCTATACTTATGTATTTCGAAATTACATGGGCCTGACCCAATAATAAGGTGACGCAACACCTAGAATAGCCCCGGGACTAAATTTATGAAGTGGCATCTTGTATATTTCGTCCAAGGATTCATGCACCCATTATGGTGGCTTCAAAGTCCTGAAATCATCACTTGTAACTCCGTTCTTGTTCCCCTTGCGCATGCCATCATCTCCATGCTTGTTCTTGCTCCAATGTTCATCGTTCTCCAAGCTAGGCCCTTCATTTGTAAGCAAAACAAATGTATCCAATTTAGGCAGCATCATATTCTCATGAACATTAGAATCATTACCAAGAAACGAAAGTACCTAATAATTTAATTGGCGTGCGTGAGCTCTAGTAATTGGTCCAGTATATGTAGCAGTAGGGGCTGTGGGTGTAACAATGGTATTGATGTCCTCATCAATCTTCCATTTCTTGCAACATGTATGCTCTTCCACATACTTCTTGACCATGAAGCATTTAGTCCTACTGTCATATGATGCCCATAAATACCAAGTGCAATCCTCATCAGATACTGCCTTCACTCTCTTCTTGTCATTCACTGGCAACTTCACATCCACTCTATTTTTGCAGCTATACTCCTTTATAGCTTTCCTTAGCAATTGTACATTCTCAAATACTTGACCCACATGGAACTTTGGACACCGCAGGTCCTCCTTTCTGAAAGCTCTAAACTTGGTCTGAGTTTCATCATCTGAATCTGGTGCCCACAAGTCCTCACCTTCTGATTCATAATCAGACATGGCTTGATCTTTTGCTTGAGAACCTTGTTTCACCTGTCCTGTATGTCCCCCTTGCACCTTATCCTTTGACTGCACTGGCTCATCTTCATCCACATTGTCTACATAAAGATCATCATCCCCATCACTGATCTGAAGATCACTATCAAACATGTCAGCTGGATCAAAATCAATGTCATCTGAGTCACTTTTTGATGCTGACAACACCTCTTCCCCCCCTCTTGGCTCTTCTATCTCTGTCTTCCTCCCTCTCCACTCCATTATTCTCTGCATCTGCTCCACTAGCATCCACATGTACTCTGTCCGACTCATGCTGTTGTGGCTCAATAGTACTCTCTTGCTGCACATGATCCAAATTGTCTGACTGAATGTTCTCTGTCCTCCTTGCAAAGATAAATGGATTTCCATCATCAACTTCAACTTCTGGATTGTTTGGATAAACAATTTGAATTGGAATAGGATCTTCTCCTTCTCTATGTGATGGACTACTGCTAGATGCAGGATTGGTATTACTCTTTTCTTTGGAAGGGCTGAACACTGGTGGCAGATGAGCTCTTGGATTATGGACTATATCATCAACATCCTTGTGAGAATGCAAACTGTCATCATGGTCCAGATAAAAATCAAAGAAATGATGTCCTATTGACAAGAATACCATCATTTGATCAGTATCTGCATCACTCCTAATTTGTCTCAAAGAATTTCTGGTGATGTCAAGGATGGGAATGCGGTAGTATGCTTTTATCCTTCCAGCCATCTCCCATCCTATCTCCTCTACCATATGCTCCACCGTGATTGGAGACCATGTTAACCTATCAACTTGATCACACCACACTTCATGTCCATTGACATAACTTCTGTTGCTTCCTTGACCCATGAAAAAAAACCATGATGAAATAGCACTGAAAATTTGTCACTGCGTGCTCCTGTTACAAAAAAGCACACAAATTGAGTAGAGCCACCAATAACTGTAACAAACTTGACAAAAATTGAACCTTTTTATGTGAACCTTAAACCCTACTACAAACCCCCAATTCTTCCTCAAAAACCCTAGCACACATTCTGAACCCTACTACATGAGCGAGTACACAATTTAGGACAAAGTATGCACACCAATGAAAAACAAACGTAATTACATGTGGAATCAAACCTATATTCCACTTTTCAAACCGTGGTAAAAACCCTACCTGAAACCCCCAAATCGGTTAACAAAACCCGAGGTTTTCTTCCAATGCGGGCAAGTACAAGAGAAAACTTAGGCAAACTGAATCTAATCTCTACATAACTCGATTTGATGTCAAATAGACCAGAATTATGGACTTACTATAATCGGGGGCAGGGGCTCCATCGGGGCGATGAATTGCAGCCATGGCGCCGCCACCTTGCCTTCACCACGGTCGCGAGACCCTCCTCCGCGGCCGATCCTTCCGACCCGACACAGAAAATTGCCGCCGACCTCAATGCCGGCGATCAACTGTTCCTTCCTCGGCCACGACAGGGGAGGGGAAGCGGAGACAGGGGAGGGGAAGCGGAGAGACAGGGGTACTGGAGAGGTGGGAGGGCGAGTAGAGATGGAAATGAAGACGGGAGGGTTTTCTTGTAAATTTGCCACCGCTTCACTTATCCAAAAGACACGTGAAACGGGGGTCTGGTCAACAGCTGGTCAGCCCGCGGCGTACCGGCTCAGTATGGTGAACAGTGACCGTATAATCACGTCCCATCGTACAAAGTGACCGTAGTGATCGTATTTCTAAGTACAGTGACCAAACCGAGCTCGCGACACAAGTTCAAGTACCTGTAGTGCATTTTACTCTTTATATTAATTTTCAAAGTTTTTAATCATTTTTAGAATTTATTTAATTATTTAAATCAAACATTATCCAGAACAGTGAAAGGTGATGTCAGCATGACATCACCATGACGTCAACAGGTCAAACCCAGCTGACCAAAGTCAAACTTGGCCTGTGGGTCCAGTGGGACCCACCTGTCATAGACTAAGGCTAACTAAACATGTTTAATTAGTTTATTTAATTGATTAGGTTAATTAAACACAATTAATTAAGTTAATTAATTTATTTAACTAATTAATTAATTAAATTTTATTTTTATAACTATTTATTTATTCATTTTAATCTCTCTTTTTAACGTTCCAGGGGCGCGGGCCCTGTTTGGCAGTGGCCCAGAGGCCATAGCGGGTCGGGCCAACGGGCGCCGCCCAAACGGGCAAGGGGAAAGTGGGTGACGGGCGTACTGGTGTGGGTGCTCGCACCCGAAGCCATGAGAGGCGAGGGCGAGCGCGCCTAGGGCCTCGGTGGCCGGCGACGACGGGAGCAGCGCCGGGCGCGGGGAGCTACAGGGCACGCGCGCTGGCGAGACGAGCCGTGGCAGCCTTGGGCAGGCGCGGGGGAGCGCGGTAGGCGCCGGCGGCTATAGGCTACAGGGGGCGGCGGAAGGCGCAGCCCCGCCGCGACAGCACGGGCAAGCAGGGCACGAGGCCATCGCGAGCAGGCGGCAGGGCGAAGCGGGGCCGCACAGGTGGGGCACCGTGAGCGAGGGCGCTGGACGAGCATGGGCATGGAGGAGACATAGAGGAGGGAGTGGAGGACGTGGCCTCATCGGGGGCGTAGGGTCAGGGCTATGGGGTGCGGGGAGGAGACGGGGATGACGGCGACGCGGTGAGGACGGCGGGGCAACTCCGGCGAGGTGGCTTCCGGCGAGGTCGTCGGGCGGCGGTTGTGTCGTATGGCGATGGCGTCGACGAAGGGGGCATCGGGCTCGTTGCCCCTTCCCGATCCAGATCGGGTCGGGGAAGAGGAGCGGGCGGACAGGAGGAGGCCCGACGATGGCGTCAGGCACGCGAGGTTCTTGGGCGGCGGCGGCTCCAGATCGAAGGAGAGGGAGCCCAGGGAAGGAGTGGGGATCGGGAGGAGTGGGGGACTGGGGTGGTTAGGGTTTCAGTGTGGACCGGGTGGGGTGTAAGTAGGGGCGGCCTGGGCCGGCCTGGTGGCCCGATGGCCTGCTGGGTCGAGGCCTAGTTTGGGGGGGGCCTTGTTTTATTTTAGTTAGTTTGTTTTTCTGTTTTGTTTATACTTTCCTTTTTCTTTCTTTTCTTTTCTGTTTTCTCTTTATTTACCTAACACTTTAGTTTTGTAAAAACACATAGGTTGTACCTAATTTAGTAAACTTAACTAAGTCACATTCCGAACATTTTTGTTTTAATGTTTGAAAACTTTGGTTGTTTGCCAAAATTCAAATTTGAATTCGAATCATTTTGAACTAGCGCTAGATTAGCGACAATAATGGAGGTGACGTGGCGTCATTAGCAAAGGTTACTGTAGCTTCATTATCCGGGCATCACAATTCTCCTCCACTACAAGAAATCTTGTCCGAAGATTTAAGAGGTAGTGAAAGGGGGAAGGTTTGGTAACGAATCTAGCGGGTCTTCTCATTCTGGCTTGCTCTTCTCGAAGAGGCCGATCCAATACATTGATGTCTTCATTTCTCTGCTTCAAGTCACCATGATCAAGTCATCATCCTTTCTTCGGTCTCTCCATCATCCTACAAACGCGACCAAGGGGAAAAACTCCGGAAGAATGCATCTCCACAAAGTTGGGCATCTGACGGTGAACTCAATGGGAAATACACAAGGTACCCCACGAGTTGTATTTCAGTGAATTCGTTGAGTGCAATATACAATGGTACCAAAGTTTCAAACGGGTAGGCAATCATTCGATGACTAGACAGAAGCTGGAATGGGGGTTTGAACAACGAGAATAACATGCTGTTTGATTCCAGGATGAATAATGGTATAGATTTTAGCTCATGAATCACATATGAAGCCAGGTGCATAGGACACATTAGAATCCGGGTTGTAAAGAAGAGTCAGGTTTCAATCCAGTGGACCTATGGGTTATGGGCCCACCATGTGGGTTGAAAGTAGGAAGGGTGGTGACATCTTGCACAGCCGCGAGAGGGAGGCATATCAGTGAATAGCTTGTCAGCTATGCCAACAACAAAGTCGGTACCAAGGATGGGGAACGAAGAGAGCAATTTTCCTGCTTGTTGAACGAGGCGAACTAATTGGCAAAGTTATCACCCATCGGTGGTTATCAGAATGTCATCAACAATAGCAACAGGGTCTTACAGACAGAGTGGTACAACAAGGTGCCTACCTAAGCAGGGACTTATCTCTGCTCAATTAAGTCAGATTCAGGAAAGGTTAAGCAAAAGAATGGAAAGGAAAACATGATTATCAGAGTAAACAGAACAATGGAAAGGAAAATTGTGTTTACACACAATTATTAGGAGTATATCCTTCCCATGTACAAGCAGAACATGACATACAGGGTAGGAGAGGAAGTACCCAACCATTCAAATGAGAGGCAAGGATTAATCAAGATGTTACCCATACAACGGTGTTTGGATAACTGACCAAGAAACATTTAGCATCGCACCTCCAATGTTCTTGTTGATGAGCATGGTATCATAGGCATGCTTCGAGGTAGCAATGATATGATGTTCCAATAAAGGCCAGACTTTGGATACACAAATGATCCATCAGGAGCAACTTATAAATTAAGTCTTACAATTTCCTCCAGGAATAATGGTTATCCTTGCAAAAGAAATTATAATGATAGGTCCTCCAGCCAGGGGTGCTAGGCATGACATCATATTACCGGGTCATCAAAGGACCAACATCATAACTCCTGGAAACCTGTCCCAACCATCATATCCGACCGAGATTCAGATCCGATTGTTGTCATGATACCTCAAACTCAGGATGTCCGAGAAGAAAAGGTGCGACATGAATCGGCGAAATGACATTGCAAGATTCTCGAGAAATGAACTATGGGAGCGGGTTCCTGAAACAATAGTTCATCATTAAACCAAGGAGAGGATGAGGAGGTGGCTGTTGGACTCAGCGACAATTCAACAAGATTTCTAAAAGATGGATTTCCACAATTATGTGAACAAGGAGATAACATTTGTTAGATCAAATGATATAATGAGATATGCTCGAGGAAAACATACCCAATTAAACATCAGTTGAAAGGTGCACCCGAAATATGGGCTTATGTAGCATGACTGATGTTAGAATGGTGATTCGACAACCAATGGTCTAAGAATGAAATGTTGACCATTAACTTCAACGCAATAGGGTTACTAGAAGTTTTGAATTCACACCTCATAGTTCAATGGTTGGTAATCTGGTTAGAAATAACATGGGACCAAGATATGAACGGAGATGGCGAGAAGTATTTCTGCATCAAGAATTTCCTAAGAGGTGGAGCAATCCCCACAACATTCTTGACATAAAAGACAGTAATACTTCAGGACAGAACATAACACTAGCTGGAGAGCAAGTTGTATTCATAATGTGGACAAGTTCGCGATGAAAGGAAGTCAAGGGTGTTGTCGATGATAATAAAATCATCAAGGGCAAGGAGGGTATTTCTCATCATGAACATAGTTGACATCTCGGAAGAAGTCAAAGTGTTGAAGGTGATCCGACACATTTGCCGGGAGGTTTCAAAAGGATGCAATCAAACAAGAACGACAAGAAGCAAGGAAATGACGAAGTGGCAAGTTATAGGATCAATATATAAGATGCAAGCTCGGAACCAAAGTTGCCTTTCAAGACAAGCAACATGATGTTAAAAGCTCGATGTAAGTCGTGCTCACACACTGAAGAATTCGTCCACCAGAGAAGGACGAGGTAGCAGAGTTAAAGATAGCAAGACCAGGATGCAGCCGATAGTCTAGGAATGACCAGATTGGGTTCAGAACTTCCCAGTAAAAATAATAGGGGTATTTGATTTGTAGTGGGGAATAATTTCACTAGTCGGTGTCCTCGGTTGACAACAATCCAGAACTCATAGAGTGATTACGACAAGGAAAGACATTACTTCAACAAAGTTAGTAAGATGTGGTGCAATGGCCAGACATCTTCAAGATACTAGGGGGTAATACTCGAAGGTAGAACATGATAGAAGTAGAACCGGGTCATTGACCTGTGACAGTAGATACTTCAACCTTTCCAAAAATAGACGAGGCACTGGAATGAATTCCCATCAGATATATCAGATCAGGACAGCATGATCGGAACCATAACTATAAGGAATCATTTCAAGAATACCGAATGAATCATATAGCTGGATAATCATTTTGCAAGAAGCTTCCGAGACGGTCTACATCATTTTCATGGGCATGAACACAAAGTTCAAGGTCAACTCCCACTTCTTTAATGCATAACATTTCACTCACCTCTCGCTTTGATAAAACTGTAGTGTTGGAATTTTATTTGGTAGAACACCGGAAAAGTATGACTTGTGAAAACTTTCGGGTTCTCACGGATTAGGGGAAGGCATAGGTACAACCCATCGGGCATCTTAGTAACATATACCACAAGTTTCAGAAGTAAATACACTAGCTCAAAAGCAGAGCATGGTTGGCCAAGCAGAGGATACAATTTACCAAAGGCATTATGTATCAGGGGGAGGACTCACAAGGTGATTGAATATGAAGGACACTATCGGATAACAATCCAACAATGGATTGGGCGATCCACAATGGAGCCGATGTGAGTATCGGTACTCACTCAAAGGAAGAAGAATGCAGAGGCATCAGATTCAAGGATCACCTGATTAGTCTGATGCTTAAATAGAAGAAATTATGGTTTCCAAAATGAAGGATGAGAAGCAGACGCTCTGATCAAGGATGGATAAGTTGAAAACACTTAGTTGGGCAATCAATAAAGGTTTGAATTGTCGAGAACCAACTCATGTCCGAAATGATGCCTGAGCCGGAAAGATAATTTTAAAAAGGATAACCTGATGACTGCGTGCGTATGCTCACATTGAATCAATAGGCTCAAAATGACTAAGACAAGGGATGTTAACGAGGACTACTTGTCATATGGAATTAACCATAATGCAAGCAGGCAAGAGTTTCAAGAGTAACAGGCTACAGAGGATTTCCGAAAGATCGAAATGTATTCCGAAGAATTATGTGAGACACATGAACAATTGAGAAGAATGGATCCTCGATAAATGTGAGGGAAAACCCATAAGTGTTTCCATGCGAAATAAAACTGCAAGATAGTAAACTCAAAGGATTCTTGGGACAACGCCGAATATTTCAAGGCATCTTGTAAAAATAAGAGCGACGAGGAATGATCAAGAGAATGACAAGTGCATACAGATATCCATAGGGATATATCGGTGACAGTGGATTGCAAAGGCGATGAGCACAAGGGTCTCAGGAAAATATCGAGGGATATCCTCAGAATCCTCTAACAAAGCAGGTGATCTTTCGAAATGAGGGCTCTCCGGGAGAAATAGTTACGAGAACCTAGAGTTAGAGTTAGCAAAATCATTTAACCCGAATAGAAGAGAGATCAGAGTCCCAGAGTATAGATGAGGAGTAAAAGATCCTAATACCACCCAATAGCGACGTGGGCCCGTAAGCCGCACAACCATGTTAGTAAAATCCTTTTCAATGACTAGACTCAACTCCGGCCAAGGAGTTTGGAAGGGGGATTCCTACAGGCAGTCGGCTCTGATACCAACTTGTGACGCCCCTGATTCAATCGTACACTAATCATGCACGCAAATGTGTACGATCAAGATCAGGGACTCACGGGAAGATATCACAACACAACTCTAAAAGTAAAATGTCATACAAGCATCATATTACAAGCTAGGGGCCTCGAGGGCTCGAATACAAGTGCTCGAACATAAACGAGTCAGCGGAAGCAACAATATCTGAGTACAGACATAAGTTAAACAAGTTGCCATAAGATGGCTAGCACAAACTGGGATACAGATCGAAAGAGGCGCATGCCTCCTGCCTGGGATCCTCCTAAACTACTCCTGGTCATCGTCAGCGGCCTACACGTAGTAGTAGGCACCTCCAGTGTAGTAGGAGTCATCATCGACGGTGGCGTCTGGATCCTGGGCTCCAACATCTGGTTGCGGCATCCGAGAAGAAAAGGAAAGAGGGGGGAAAGCAGGAGCAAAGCAACCGTGAGTACTCATCCAAAGTACACGCAAGCAAGGATTTACAATATATATGCATGGGTATATGTGTAAAGAGGCAATATCGATGGACTAAACTGTAGAATGCCAGAATAAGAGGGGGATAGCTAGTCCTATCAAAGACTACGCTTTTGGCAGCCTCCGTCTTGCAACATGTAGAAGAGAGTAGATTGAAGTCCACCAAGTAGCATCACATAGCATAATCCTACCCGGTGATCCTCCCCTCGTCGCTCTGTGGGAAAGCGATCACCGGGTTGTCTCTGGAACTTGTCTGGGTGTGTTTCATTAAGTATCCGGTTCTAGTTGTCATAAGGCCAAGGTACAACTCGGGTCATCCTTTTACCGAGGGACACGACTATTCGAATAGATCAACTTCCCTGCAGGGGTGCACCACATAACCCAACACGCTCGATCCCCTTTGGCCGGACACACTTTCCTGGGTCATGCCCGCCCTCGGAAGATCAACACGTCGTAGCCCCACCTAGGCACAACAGAGAGGTCAGCATGCCGGTCCAAATCCTATGCACGCAGGGGTCTCGGCCCATCGCCCATTGCACACCTGCACGTTGCGTACATGGCCGGTGAGCAGACCTAGCAACCTCCATTTCAAAGGAAGTTGTGTTACGCGGTCCAACCCAGCGCGCGCCGCTCAATCGCTGACGTCAAGAAGGCTTCGGCTGATACCACGACGTCGAGTGCCCATAACTATTCCCGCGTAGTTGGTTAGTGCGTATAGGCCAGTGACCAGACTTAGATCAAATACCAAGATCTCGTTAAGCGTGTTATTATGAAGTAACCGCGAATGCCGACCAAGGCCATGCCCACCTCTCGCCTAGGTAGTCTCAACCTGCCCTGTCGCTCGACCACAAAGTAACAGTCAGGGGTCGTCGGGAACCTGGGCCCACCTCTACCGGGATGGAGCCACCTGTCCTTTCAGCCCCCATATCCGAATCACTTGCGGGTACTCAACGAGCCAACCCGACTTTAGTCACCATTTGTATAGTATGTATAAATGTATAGTATATACCCGTGATCACCTCCCGAGTGATCACGGCCCGATAGTATAGCAAGACAGACTGACAAGAATGTAGGGCCACTGATGATAAACTAGCATCCTATACTAAGCATTTTAGGATTGCGGGTAAGGTATCAACAACTGTAGCAACAATGACAGGCTATGCAACAGAATAGGATTAACCAAGCAGTAACATGCTACACTACTCTAATGCAAGCAGTAGAGAGAAGAATAGGCGATATCTGGTGATCAAGGGGGGGGGGGCTTGCCTGGTTGCTCTGGCAAGGAGGGGTCGTCAACTCCGTAGTCGTACTGGGTAGCAGCGGCGTCGGTCTCATAGTCTACCGAAGAGAAGAGGGGGAAGAAACAATAAATACAATTTAAACATAAGCATGACAATGCATGACATGACAATGAGCGGTGCTAGGTGTGCCCTAACGCGACAGTAGATGTTACCGGCGATAGGGGGAAACATCCGGGAAAGTATCCCCGGTGTTTCGTGATTTCGGATAGATGAACCGAAGGGGAAATGTTGCATGTTCGCTATGCTAGGGATGTGTGGCGAATGAACGGGCTGTGTATTCGAATCGTCTCGTCGTTCTGAGCAACTTTCATGTACAAAGTATTTTCATCCGAGCTACGATTTATTTTATATTAATATTTCAAAGTTTTTGATCATTTTTAGAATTTATTTAATTATTTAAATCGAACATCATCCAGAACAGTGAAAGGTGATGTCAGCATGACATCACCATGAAGTCAGCAGGTCAAACCCAGCTGACCAAAGTCAACCTGGCCTGTGGGTCCAGTGGGACCCACCTGTCATAGACTAAGGCTAACTAAACATGTTTAATTAGTTTAGTTAATTGATTAGGTTAATTAAACACACTTAATCAAGTTAATTAATTTAGTTAACTAATTAATTAATTAATTAAATTTTGTTTTTATTACTATTTATTTATTCATTTTAATCTCTTTTTTTTAATGTTCCAGGGGCGCGGGCCCCATTTGGTAGTGGTCCAGAGGCCATAGCGGGCCGGGCCAATCGGCGCCGCCCGAATGGGTGAGGGGAAAGCGGGTGACGGGCGTACTGGTGCGGGTGCTCGCACCCGACGCCATGAGAGGCGAGGGCGAGTGCGCCTGGGGCCTCGGTGGCCGGCGACGACGGGAGCAGCGCCGGGCGCGGGGAACTGCGAGGCACGCGCGCCGGCGAGACGAGCCGTGGCGGTGTTTGGCAGGCGCGAGGGAACGCGGTAGGCGCCGGCG
>NC_057798.1:339784085-339824060 GCF_018294505.1 Triticum aestivum
CGATCTAGATCGGGTCGGGGAAGAGGAGCGAGGGGGGGGGGAGCGAGACGGAGACAGGCGGCGAGGAGAGGCGCGGTGACGGGCGTCGGCGACGGTGTTAGGCGCGCGAGGTTCTTGGGCGGCAGCGGCTCCAGATCGAAGGAGAAGGAGCCCGGGGAAGGAGTGGGGATCAGGAGGAGTAGGGGACTGGGGTGGTTAGGGTTTCTGTGTGGACCAGGTGGGGTGTAAGTAGGGCCGGCCTGGTGGCCCGATGGCCTGCTGGGTCGAGGCCCAGTTGGGGATGGCCCTTGTTTTATTTTAGTTAGTTTGTTTTTCTGTTTTTTATACTTTCCTTTTTCTTTATTTTATTTTCTATTTTCTCTTTATTTACCTAACACTTTAGTTTTGTAAAAACACATAGGTTGTACCTAATTTAGTAAACTTAACTAAGTCACATTCCGAACATTTTTTTGATGTTTGAAAACTTTGGTTGTTTGCCAAAAATTAAAATTTGAATTCGAATCATTTTGAACTAACGCGAGATTAGCGACAATAATGGAGGTGACGTGGCGTCATTAGCAGAGGTTATTGTAGCTTGATTATCCATGCGTCACATGTTGTGTACCAGACATGATGTATGTCTTGCTATAAGCATAGCAGGGAGGTACCAAAGTAATCCTGGAGTGGAGCACTGGACAGCGGTCAAGAACATCCCGAAATACCTGAAAAGGACTAAGGATATGTTTCTCGTTTATGGAGGTGAAAAAGAGCTTGTCGTAAACGGTTACGTCGATGCAAGCTTTGACACTGATCCGGATGACTCTAAGTCGCAAACCGGATACGTATTTTTATTGAATGGATGAGCTGTCAGTTGGTGCAGTTCCAAGCAGAGCGTCATGGCGGGATCTACGTGTGAGGCGGAGTACATTGCTGCTTCGGAAGCATCATATGAAGGAGTTTGGATGAAGGAGTTCATATCCGATCTAGGTGTTATACCTAGTGCATCGGGTCCAATGAAAATCTTTTGTGACAATACTGGTGCAATTGCCTTGGCAAAGGAATCCAGATTTCACAAGAGAACCAAGCACATCAAGAGATGCTTAAATTCCATCCATCATCAAGTGTCGGAAGGGGATAAGGATGGCAATTTTACCCATGGGTATGGGTACCCACGGATACCGTACCCGCAAGGGCAGGGTATGGGCACAATTTTATACCCATGGGTAGTACCCATACCCTACCCGTTAAGTCATGGGTAGGGCACGGGTATAGCCTTTTACCCATGGATATACCCATACCCTACCCGTTTATACTGATATGTGAAACTTACCCATAATTCACAAGAGTACCCGTGTTAAATTTGGTTTGTGAGCTTGTGAACCTATGTTAAAGTTATCATTAATTGTCAATTTTAGTTGAGCAGGTACTCGTCTATCTGATATTGAGTTGAGATCAATATTTTTTGTGAAATGTGCTATAGATTAATGTAAAATTGCGAATAACTTTTGTACTGCTTGATCTACCCAATTGGTACCCAATGGGTATGGAAACCCATCGGGTATGGGTACGGGTAAAGTTTCATACCCGTGGGTACGGGTATGGGTATAATTTCGTACCCATTGACTACACGGGTATGGGTATGGTAATGCTCTACCCGCCCCATACCCTACCCATTGCCATCCTTAGAAGGGGACATAGAGATTTTCAAGATACACACGGATCTGAATGTTGCAGACCCGTTGACTAAGCCTCTCTCACGAGCAAAACATGATCAGCACCAAAGCTCCATCGGTGTTAGAATCATTACTATGTAATCTAGATTATTGTCTTTAGTGCAAGTGGGAGATTGAAGGAAATATGCCCTAGAGGCAATAATAAAGTTATTATTTATTTCCTTAATTCATGATAAATGTTTATTATTCATGCTAGAATTGTATTAACCGGAAACTTAGTACATTTGTGAATACATAGACAAAACATAAAGTCCCTAGTGTGCCTCTACTTGACTAGCTCGTTAATCAAAGATGGTTATGTTTCCTAACCATAGACATGTGTTGTCATTTGATGAACGAGAACACATCATTAGGAGAATGATGTGATGGACATGACCCATCTGTTAGCTTAGCATTATGATCGTGTTAGTTTCATTGCTACTGCTTTCTTCATGACTTATACAAGTTCCTCGGACTATGAGATTATGCAACTCCCGAATACCTGAAGAACACTTTGTGTGCTACCGAACATCACAACATAAATGGGTGATTATAAAGGTGCTCTACAGGTGTCTCCGAAGGTGCTTGTTGGGTTGGCATAGATTGAGATTAGGATTTCTCACTCTGTGTTTCGGAAAGGTATCTCTGGGCCCTCTCGGTAATACTCATCACTATAATCCTTGCAAGCATTGTGACTAATGAGTTAGTTGCAGGATGAAGTATTACGGAATGAGTAAAGAGACTTGCCAGTAACGAGATTGAACTATGTACTGAGATAGCGACGATCGAATCTCGGGCAAGTAACATACCGATGACAAAGGGAACAACGTATGTTGTTATGCGGTTTGACCGATAAAGATCTTCGTAGAATATGTAGGAACCAATATGAGCATCCAGGTTCCGTTATTAGTTATTGACCGGAGACGTGTCTCGGTCATGTCTACATAGTTCTCGAACCCGTAGGGTCCGCACGCTTAATGTTCGATGACGATTGGTATTATGAGTTTATGTGATATGTTGTACCGAAGATTGTTCGGAGTCCCGGATGTGATCACGGACATGATGAGGAGTCTCGAAATGGCCGAGACATAAAGATTGATATATTGGACGACTATATTCGGACGCCGGAAGTGTTCCGAAGAAGTTTCGGATAAAACCGGAGTGCCGGAGGGTTACTGGAACCCCCCGGGGAACTAATGGGCCTTGATGGGCCCTAGTGGAGAGAGACAGAGGGGCCGACCAGGGCAGGCTGCGTGCCCCCTCCCCCTGAGTCCGAATAGGACAAGGAAGGGGGGCGGCGCCCCCCTTGCCTTCCCTCTCTCCCTCTCCTTCCTTCCCCCTCTCTTCCCCAAGTTGGAAACCTACTAGGAATTGGATTCCTAGTAGGAATCCTACTTGGGGCGTGCCCTACAGGGGCCGGCCGGCCCCCCCTTGCTCCTTTATATACAGGGGCAGGGGAGCACCCTAGAACACACATATTGACAACTGTTTAGCCATGTGCGGTGCCCGCCTCCACAGTTACACACCTCGGTCATATCGTTGTAGTGCTTAGGCGAAGCCCTGCGTCGGTAACTTCATCATCACCGTCACCATGCTGTCGTGCTGACAAAACTCTCCCTCGGCCTCAACTGGATCAAGAGTACGAGGGACGTCTCCGAGCTGAACGTGTGCTGAACACGGAGGTGCCGTACGTTCGGTGCTTGAATCAGTTGGATCACGAAGACGTTCGACTACATCAACCGCGTTAACTAAACGCTTCCGCTTTCGGTCAACGAGGGTACATGGACACACTCTCCCCTCTCGTTTCTATGCATCACATAGATAGATCATGCGTGATCGTAGGAATTGTTTTTGAAATTACCGCATTCCCCAACATAATAATGCTCCAGCAGGCCCGGCGGAATGCCGCAGTAAAGCCGTCCGGTCCCAGCCGCTTTACGGGCCGGAGGTGCTTGATGGCATCCCAGATCTCCTCCGGGCTAAATGGTGCCTTGAGGTCGGTTAGGTCATGCATCTAGATGAGCTGCGATAGGTCCAGCGTGTGATTGCGGGCAAGGGAAGTGCGTGAAGGCCGCCAGGGCCATTCCCTCCCGATCACTGATCGCGTGTCCTTCGACCACGAGTCAGGATATGTTGTTCTTCTGTCGGCGGAATGAGCATTGCCGGTGGAAGAAGGCCGTGTTAGCGTTGTTGTCCCTGAGCATGGTGATCCTCGCTCGCTGCCTCGTGATCGTGCGCTCGAGAGAAGCTAGCCCCAAGTAGGAGATCTTGAGCTGTTTTCGGAGCCAATCCTCTGGAGGGGAGAACGCGCGGTCCTCTTGGGCTTTGTCAAAACGCGATATGAGCTCGCGAGAGATGGCCATCTTGTCACATATGCTCCCTTTGGACTTGGCGCTCCAACTCGTGAGTCGGCGGGCGGTGGTTTGGAGGCGCAGCATGAGACGCCGGAAAGGGTCCGGGTCGTGCACCGATCGCCAAGCCGCGGCAACCGTGCCGTGGAATCCATCTATCGCATCCAAAAGTCCTCAAAATGGAACCTCCGATGCGCCACATGCTGGTGCGCACAATCGAGGAGAAGTGGGCAATGGTCAGACACAACCGAAGTAAGGCACCTCAAGTGGCAGTCCCCGTGCATGTCCTCCCAGTCGACGGTGCAGAACACGCGGTCCAGGTGCACCAGGGTGGGCGGAGTTTGCTCGTTGGACCACGTGAATCATCTTCCAGTGAGGTATACCTCGTTGAGCGCGAGGTCGTTAACGAGGCGGCGGAATCTTCCCATCGTGCGGCGATTCAAATTGTCATTGTTCTTGTCTTCATCGCATATGATTAGGGTGAAGTCACGGCATAGCATCCATGGCCCGGGGCAGTCCGCACGAATGTCGCGGAGCTCCTGTATAAAGGCGATCTTGTCTACGTCCTCTTGGGGGCCGTATACGACAGACATCCACCAAGGCATGCCGGTGGCCTTGGCCACCCTTGCCGTGAGGGCGTTTGTGGTGAACAGGGGGTCCGTGATGGACACGACCCTGCTCTTCCACTTGAGCAAAATGCCTCCCTGCGTTCCATTCGCCGGGAGGTATGTGTAGTCGTCAAATTCCGACCCAAGGGCATCGAGGACAATGGACGAGCAGATCAAAGCCATTTTAGTTTCCTGTAGGCATACAATGGAGGCTTCGGTGGTGTCAAGCAGCGATCTAATGGCGTGGCGCCGAGCGCGCGCGTTGAGGCCGCGCACATTCCATATTGCTATCTTGATGTCGTGATCCATGGGTGCACATGATCGATGAGGATGGGCATCGCGCTAGATCTAGGGCGAGCCGGCCATCCGGGCGGTGGCCGTCGCAGCTGCCGCGGTAGCGAAGTCCGCGGGTAGCTCTCGGTCAACTAGGGTAGCGATGGCCGTAAGCACTGAGAGCGGGATGGGCACCACAAACACATCGTCGTACGCCTTCATCTTGATGGCAGTGATCCGCTGGTTGGTCCCGACGATCCCGAGCATGCGTAGGATCTAGACTTGAGCGCCGCGCTCAGCGGTGGGTGGAGCGGCCGATGAGGCGTCGATGGTGGCCGATCGGCAGCGCCTGGGTGTGAAGTTGAGCGGGCGGGGCGGCTTCTTCCCTCGGGTTGGCAAGGCGGCGGTGATGTGTCTCGTTGCGGCTGCGAGAAATTCTCCCAGGGTCCATGTCGTCTGCGTGCAGGGGCGTGCGCGAGATCAGCGCAGTTGGTGGCGACGCGAACAGCCCCCGTGTCGATCACGAGGAGCCATGTTGGGCTCCTGTCTGCATGGGCTAGGCGACAACGGAGCCCGTGGCGGCCTCCTGCATTGTGGCCTGGGCTTGGGGCCTGCCCTGCAACATCACTGGTGTCAGGGGTTCGGGGGTGGGTGATAGCAATCCTGTCGTGGGCGGCGTGCTTGGGGTGGGCCGCGTATCATCGCACACAACAGCGTCCACGTGGGGTCTGGGGGACGGGATGGCGTCGTCACCAGGGCCCATCTCCTCAGTCGCTGGCATAGAGGGGTTGTTGCTTTGCCCCGACCGAGCAACAGAGTGGCCAGCAGGCGCTGGCGGCGTTGCAGGAACCTCTTTGATGGCGTCCAGATCCTGACAATGCGTGGGATCGGACGAGCCAGTCGTGGCCCCCACGCGATCGTCCTTGGGTGCGCGGCTTCCTGTTGGATTCAAATTCCGTGCTGGTTCTGGTGTGTTTGCAGCCAACGAGGGGCCGCCATCTGGGGCCTGGCCCGCCTCCGCGTTCATGATCTGGGTCACAGCGGCCAAAGTGGCTCTGCCAACTGGTGCAGTCGTCGTGGTCGCGGGGACAACTGCGCCTTCGACAGCCTTATCCACCGGGCCCGCCTGCAAAGTGCCCCTTTGTGATCCTCTGCCTCTTCCTTTTCTGGCCTATCGACGAGGGGGGTGGGTCCCCTGCTGTCCGGGCCATGATGCCATGCAACGCTCCATGCTCAGTACGGGCGACGGCGTGGCCTCGCTAGCGGGAGCTGGCGAGGCGTGCGACATAGTGACTCCATCCACGCGTCCGGCGTGATTTGTTGCCCGCCACAACGTGTCGTCCATGGCCATGCCATCAGTGCGGCCGGGCGGTGGTGCGTCCGTGCGCTACCCTGGCCGGGTCCTTGTGCGCGGCTGTGGTTGTCGTGGGCGTCGTCGTGCGCGCCATCCCCTCCCTGTCCCGTGCCATGCGAGGCGTGAAGTAGTGGAGCTCTGCTTGGCTCGACGCGGGCCACAGCAATGGCGACAGGGTAGGTGAGGGTCCTGATGGTGGGCTTGTCGGAGCTCAGGCGTGCAGGAATCTGCTCCACAATTTCCAGAATGGCGGTGCGACGGATGTTGTCGGGGTGGTGTGTGCGCACGGCCAGCTTGAACGTCGCAAGATTGGCCCTGGAATGCGTCTTGGGATGGAGGCGTTCGATCCAGCAGCTCATACCCAGGACGTGCTCAGCGGTGGACAGGTGCCAGGCCTGCGCCAGAACGCCGCGGAGCTCCAGCTCAATGCAGTACTCGAGCTCGCCGGAGCCCGCGTGGGCGAGTTTGCTCCATTGCCTGAGGGAGAGTGAGAACCACGACGAGTTGATGAAACGCTCCTCTGACTCCTCCATCTCGACGGAGTGTGCCATGATCACCCGCACAGGCTCGGGCTCCGGCGTGTGAGGGGGGCGCAACGACCAGAGCGGTCGCCTGCGGCAGGGATGGCGGTGGAGGTGTGGCCTGGTGCGTAGCGGCGTCCACGATAGAGGGGCCAACGCAGTCGTTGGTGGTGCGGGCGCGTCCGGCGGCGTCGCGACGCCTGTTTCTGTAGGAGCGCGAGTCATGGCCAGACTTGAGGCATCGACGACAGCGGATGTCCTTGGTGTAGTCCCGGATCCGATGACGATGGTCGAGGCAGCGGAAGCAATGGCCCGCGACCTCCTCCGGCGATGGGCTGCACCGGCGCGTCAGCGGAGGGCTTGGCCCGGCCGGGGTGCGTGGGCGGTTGCTGCGGTGCCTGCATCGCGACTGCTGGAAGCTGTCGGCATCGACCTGAACCCCACCGGAGACGCGGTGCACCTCGGAGCGGGGGCCGAGGTGGGTTGCGGCGGGCTGCCGAGGGAGCACAGAAGCGGGCGGGGCGGGCGGGGTCCGGACGACGTCGCTGTAGGAACGCGACGAGGACTCGCTCTCCGAGTCAAACTCACTGCCACCAGAGGACACGCAGTCGCCGTCAGAGAGGGTCGCTCGGCGCCCAGCAAGGTCAGCACCGGAAGAGCCATGACGGGGTCTGAGGGGGAAGCTGGGGAAGGGGCTCAGGGCTGGGTGGAGGGCCGCCAGCGGGGGTTCGACGATAGCGGGGCTAGAGGTGGGAGAGAGCTAGGTGGGGGTGCGAGCGATCCATCACCAAGTAGCTTAGACTGTTGGATAGAAGTGGTTCCACTTTACCCCACACGCACATTTTAGGGTTTAGGGTTAGGGTTCACTTTTCCCTCGCTTGTTTTACAAAAGTAACATCTATTTCAAATGCACATTTCTCAAATAACCTATTTCACTTTTTTAAAATAAAACTTTTTCACATTTCCAAATAATCAGTTTCACATTGACACATTATAATTTCAATTTCTGTGATTACCATTTTACAATTCAGAACCTACATTCACAATTCAGAACATATATTTCACTTTTCAATGTCTTATTCACAAAAAACACATCTATTTAAATTTCACATTTTTTAAGTAACATATTTCATTGTTTTGAAAAAAGCTGTTACACATTTCCAAATAATCAGTTTTATAAGTTTACATTTCAGTTTCATATTATTTTTCACTTTCAGAACATACATTTCACTTTCCACTAGCCTCTTTCACAAAAATCGCATCTATTTCAATTGCATATTATTGAAATAAATTGTTTTGCTTTTTTTGAAGCTTTTCACCGGTTTGTTTCATAAAACTCACATCCATTTCAATTGCATATTTTTGAAATAACATATTTCACTCTTCTGAAATAAGCTATTACACATTTCTAAAAAAATCTGTTTCACAGGTTGACATTTCAATTTCACATTGTTTTTCACATTCAAAACCTGCACGTTACTTCTTCACTAGCTGATTTCACAAAATTAACATCTATTTAAATTACATATTAAAAAACATATTACATCTTTGAAATAAATTGTTATACATTTGCAAATAATCGATGTAGCATAGATGTCATTTCAGTTTCATATTTGGATTAATATAGGTTTCGAGTGAAATAGATTAGTTTTATGTATTTCTATTGAAAAGGTTTGTTTCATATTTTTAAGTGAAATAAGTTTGTTCCACATAGAAATGTGAAACTTTGAAATTTAAATGTGTTTGAAATGTATACAAGATTGGGGTAGTTCTAAAGGTATTGGCGCCAGACATTCAAATATACTCCCTCCGTTTCTTCATGTAAGGTGTATTATTTTTGGCACTGTGACCAAGGCACAAAAATGTAGACAACTGAGGACAAAATTACCCTTGGCGAATCATTCATTAGTGGCAAGTAAATCAGTTTGTCCAGGAAAGAAAGAGATAGATACAATCGAGAGAGAGATAATTTCCTTTTGCCATAAGGAGAGATACATGCAATCAGGAAAGAGATATTTTCCTTTTTTCTAGAGGGCTAAGAACGGAATTAAGAGGAATTAGAACAAATGCACCTTACATTATGTTTTTTTAATAAAAAAACAGATACACCTTATATAAAGGAACAGAGGGAGTATAAATAATTGCGGAAACAAACTTATGGTTTTAAAGATATAAAGGTTTTAGTTGACTAAGATGAAATAAAATCCATGGATTTGTTTGAAGGGAGAGAGAAGAGACAAATGAATGAGCATCCTTACGAGACACAATGTAGTACTATGGGTCCCTTTAGACTAGCAAAAGGTAGTACTTTGTTTACTTAGATGGGATCCACTAGATGTATTTGGTCAGGTATAACTTTTTTATAGTAGAAAAGTGAGAATAAACAAAGTGATGATTGCACAGATCTTAACACAGAGACAAACAACATATGTTGTTACCGGTAGGTAATGTTAACGCTCAAAACGACTTGGTGGAGCAACTCCAACGCTGACCCAAACGGATGTGCATTTTGTCCGTTTGGGCTAGCCGAGCAGATGGGATTGTCCGCTTTCTCGTTTGGGTCGGCCGCGTCGCCCAATGGTGACCGACGCATTTTTTTCACGCCCACTTAAGAAACAATTTTGAAAACATGCGTTTCAAATTAACATAATTAAAAAGTAAACAGCAAGACAACTGCCAGCCAAAGTCCATTGAAACATTAACAAAATATTAAAAAAAAACTAAAAACATGCCTCATAGTCACCCAGCACGCTGCCCTAGCCATCGTTGCATCACCTGTGTGGTCGACCAAGGCTAGAGGCGGCCCAGCCCATGGGAATGTGGTCTCCCACACTGCATGCATCGATTCCTCCGGTGTCTGCTCCGCCAGCAACATTGCTGCGCGACGCACGCACTCTTCCCCCTCTTGCTCTCGGCGCTCTTCCTCCTCCTCCCGTGCCCAGCAGGCGCTTTGCTCTTCCTCCTCGCGCTCGGCCTGCATCCGGCGCTCACTGTTGGCACGTTCCTCCACCTGGTGGCGTTGTCGTCAGTGCTCCAGGCAGACCACCTCTTGCTTGGGCGACACACTCACCCACTCGCGGAGGATGGTGGTCTACGCGTACATCTCCAGCTCAGGCTCCGTGGGCGGTGTGCACATGGGCGTGTGCTTGGGCTCAGCCTTGGGTGAGCCATCGGTGATGGGGCTAGACGTAGTCCTCTACAGCCGACAGCGCAAGGGCCTCTTCCAAGCCATCCCAGTGCGCGTCCTCCTCGCGATGGCTCTCCTCCAGGGCGTTTTGCCACCAATGGAGCCTGGTAGGCTGCCTCCTCCTCCTCCGACGCCACCTCCGGGGGTGGCAGCACGAACCAAGGGTCGAGCTGAATGCCGTCGCCATGGGTCACATCATGCTCGGTGGCGATCCAGACATCCCAGTTGGGGGAGTCAGTTGCGTACACCGGGTCGCATCGCTGCTCCGATGATAGGAGGGCACGGCGCTTGCGCACCTTGTCTGCATGCACAGGCGCTGATCACGGCACCCCCGACAATGGGGTGCGGTGGGGGACAAGGTGCCACCCGTGGGGGAGGTTGACATCCATGCATGACAGCAAATGGCAGTAGTACTAGTTGTACCGCGTGCGGTGCACGAGGATGTAGAGTCGGTCCTATGGTAAACACGACGCTAGCACGTACGCGTCCTCTAGCGGCGGAGGCGGAGGCAGGGGAGGCGCGCGGGACGAGCCGGCGTGGATCTTGCCCTTGCGCTTCTTGACGAAACCCATGGCAAGCTTGCTAGGGTTTGCCGTCGCCGGCGAGGGAGCGAGGGGGCTTGATGTCGATGGGAGAACAGGATGAGGCCGCCCCCATGCTTGCATTAAAAAGGACGAGCATGTTGGAAGCTTCCAGACGCAGCCATACTAGCCCAAGTTAGGTGGTGCATTGACTACGACCACATGGGGTAGATGTGCGGACGACACGCGGACCGAGGCGAACACCGAGCAGACCATGTGGCGTGTCCATCTCGTGTCCGCGTCAATGCAAATCGAGCGCAAATATGAAATGCAAATGCGTCCAGTCGGACAACGAGCAGAAACTTATGTGATGAGGACATCAATATCATTGTTACACCCGCATCCCCTGCAACTATACATACTGCACCAATTACTAGAGCTTGCGCATGCCAATTAAATTATCAGGTATTTTCATTTCTTGGTAATGATTCTAATGTTCATGAGAATATGGTACTGCCTAAATTGGATACATTTGTCTTGCTTACAAATGAAGGGCCTAGCTTGGACAAGAGGGATGAACATTGGAGCAAGATCAAGCATGGAGATGATGGTATACGCAAGGGGAACAAGAATGGAGTTACAAGTGATAATTTCAGGACTTTGAAGACACCATAATGAGTGCATGTAGCCTTGGACGAAATATACAAGATGCCACTTCATAAATTTTGTCCAGAGGCTATTATAGTTGTTGCATCACCTTATTTTTGGGCCAGGCCATGTAATTCCGAAATACTTAAGTATAGGTTGTTTTTGTAGTCTGTATGTGTGGGGAAACAAGAGTCACGAAACTCCCCCCTCTTCCTCCATATATACAACCCTTAGGGTGTCATTTAGACTTTGGGTTTTGTTTAGATTAAAAGTTCAACATAGCTGCAGCTTCACACACTTCGTTTGTGTTCAATGACTAGACCAAGACGTCAGAGAACCCCACCTTCATTAATAAAGCTTTCCTCTTTTATTCGCAATATCCAGATTACAATCTTAGTTTCTTGCTTGTTCTTTGTTTGCTCGCAGGAAATATACCCTCGTGGTTAGGTTGATCGTGCTCCAGCGTGGTTAATAACCCTCGGAAGTTGGTTTAGTGATTGCTAAGGCGCGACGTCTTCGCACGTTCGTAGTCAGATCGTCAAAGTTGAATCCCACAGAAAACGAAAGCTATCTCATCGAAACGTCGGGACACCTTTGCCTCTATCAAGTGGTATCAGATTTCTAGGTTGCTCGGTGAGATTTTACAGTTTTTCGTAGTTTAGACCGAGTTTGTTCTTCATACCTAGTCCACAAAAAAGCCAAAAAATAGGGTTAGTTCATCATATCCAAACCAGTCTGAGCCCTTGCATAATCTTTTCTATATTTGCTTTGTTAAATTTGCGGTTGCATCATCGTGTGTAGTTGCTGGTCTTAGCGTCTAGTCTTTTAGAGTTTCAAGTTCTATTCCCTGGTATTCACACCGCCGCCGCACCATCATCATCCGCTGCCATATACCACCACCACACCAGATACATCGCCCCTACCATCTACTATCACTGCTTATCCGCCATCGCTCCGAGTCCATATACAACCATCGATCCATGTCCATATACCACCATCGACCCACGTCCATATACCACCACCCATCCGAGTCCATATACCACCACCGATCCATATCCATATACCACCACTACTCCGAGTCCATCTCATATTAGGTTTACTTTCGACATCCATTTGTTTCCAGATTTGTGTTTCCATGTCTGAGTAGGTTTCGGATTCCACTAATCTTTTTCTGTTCCGTAGAAGATGTTCATTTCCAAAAAAAGAGTCCGGAAACCACCCTCCATTTAGGCCCAAAATTTTCCGAAAAAGCACTTGTCAAAAAAAATTCTGGCTATCCTATTTTTAGATGTGTCCGAGCGTTTTGATACATGTGCCACTAAAGAAAGTTTTTTGAGCCGTTTCCAGTTTTTGGTCTGGGCAGTCAAAAAAAATTGGTCACAAAAATTTCGTGTCTATCCTGTTATCTTGACTTGGGAAGAGTTTTGAGACACTCGCCATTATAGTGATTTTCGGGGAAGAAAGAGTGCAAAAAAAGAGCGAAAATAATTTTCAGACTGTGCTTTTCCCTTGTTTTCATGCAGCGCCGTGATTTTGTTAGTGTGCTAGGCTCGCGTCTCTAGCACAATCTATCCTAGGACCAGCACAGTACCATTGTTGAGCATTTATTCAACTTTGCATCTCTGAATTGATTATTGCTGACCATTTTTGCTACCATATATTAAGCCTTCCCAGCTCCACATACATCTACATCGTGCGTTTGAAACCAGCTAGAAATCGCTCTATCCATGCTTTTGAGAGGTTTGACTACAATGGTTGCCGATAACCACCTACTTCTTGGTAAGAACTGGTAAGACTTTGAGATTCGCTTGACGGATTTGTGACACACCAATACCACTTCCTAGTAGTCTGTAGGATCATATTATTGCATGTTTCTATTGCTGCTAACCATGGGAGGATCACAAGCCAACGAGACTGACTGGGAGAACATGACGAACAAAGAGTTACATGATAAGTTTCAGCAAATGATGAGCGGACAGGTGAAAGATGTGCTAAACAAATTTGAAGAGGCCGTGGAGAAGATAGATGGCATTGAGAAGGCATTCGAAACAAAGCTCGATAACAAGTTTAATGGATTTCTCGCGCGTCTTCCACAACCACCGCCCGCAGCACCTATTGTACCTCTACAGCAGCAGCAACAACAACAAAAAACAACAACAACAACAACAACAACAACAACAACAACAACAACAACAACAACAACAACAACGCCTTCCAAATCAAGTGGGACGAGCACTGCGCGTTCCCCTTGAGCCTGGTCAAACTTCTAGTGCTGATGTACCTACTTTTGATGCTTCTGTAGCTCCTGCTGCTACTGCAGAGGTGGAGGACTATTACGAGGATGAGGTTGATTAAAATCAGAACTACGTGCAACCACTAGCACCACCACCAGGTCGTCCTCATGCATATATTCGCAACGGTAGGGCTGCATCACCACGTCAGGTACGTGATAATGACCATAATACTAAACTGAAATTAAATATCCAATATTTGAGGGTAGATACATTCCTGATATATATCTTACTTGGGAATTAGAAACTGAACAATGATTTACATGCTTACGATATTGTGAGGATAGACGTGTTTGTGGCACCCCGGCTCAGAGCGACCGATTTACCTTGCATTGCCAACCCAGAGATCATGTCTTCTGGCAACACACAACATCTTGGTACATAAATCACCGCTTTATTGAAACTAACAGAAGCATAGTGTTACATTACATCAAGTAGCAAGGCCAAGCGGCACACTCGGTGCGGCTGAACAATATGTACATTATTTAGTGAACATAAAGGGCCTCAAGCACGACATCTACACGGCAGCGGAACAACGACGTAGCGGGACTCCATAGCACAGGGACACCGATGTGGACATGGTCTAGACACGATAGCACTCCAATCCAGTTAGACTTTCCTGAAATCTTGCATAACACGCTAGGTCAGTACATTGAATGTACTTGAAAGCTCACAGCAAGCAAAACCATAATGGAAAACAATATCATGACATTTAAGCAAGTTCAATGCAAGTATCAAAATACTACTCATGCAGTGACCAAACTTGTGCATCGAGTCACTCAGACTCTCTTACCAACAGGTTGCCTCGCAACCGAACAGTGATCACGACGGACCACGAACGGAACCACTCTTGGTTCAACAAGTTACCTCGGAACCAAACAATGATCACTTCCGGATCACAAGTAATACCACAGCAGCCAGTCTCACTGACATCATCATAACTCAACAGTGCAATGCAAATAACTTAGTGTGCAAGATTAATTATTGAAGTTGATCCATGGTGTGACTTACTTACGAACTGGGCCCTTATCCGCGGGCGCGGCTATCGATAGATTAATACACTCTGCAGAGGTAGCAAACTTTACCCACACCACGAAATCCATGGCCTCGCACTCCCATTCGGGTGGTCCAACGACATTCCGACAGAATCTTCCCATTGCCATGATACTCTTACGGCCACTCCGACCAACTCCCCTCTGGGATCAATCCTGGGTGACTGAGCCTACCAAAGGCAAAACTACCACCGTCGTGGCAAATAAATAGTCCCAAACGGGGACACGGTACCATAACAACAACAGGTCCACAATGTTATGTGCGCTTACCGGGCCAGGGTAACGCACGCCCATAACCTTCCCTAGTTGGGGGTACCAACAAGAGGCATGACAACGGAATGACTACGACGTCCCCATACTAAGGCAAACGTGGTTGCACTTGGCAGCCCGATTCAGTGGCACCATGACTCGACCAACTTTAAGTTCAAGTTCAATTATTATCAGGTTTAACTTGAAAATAAAAGAAATGCTCGAGTCACAACATGCCATGCTTATGCAACCATGTATCATGCATCATATATCACTTTAACACTAACAGATCAACCTTATTCAAAGTTCTACTTGCGCAAACTCAACTTGCAACATTTCTGGTCCTTTCTTACTGGTTATTTCTACTCATTACTTTAGTTGGTATTTATTAAATAAAAGTCATTCTTCATATAGAAAGATAATACTCATGCTCATAATACCATAGTCATGACAAAATTTACTTAGATCAACTACTCAAGCTATAACTCACTACTTCAAGCATTTATTTCATGACAAACTAAATAACACAAGAATCATTTATTTTTAATACTATATGCAATGAATATCATATAAATTCAAAGACACCATGATCATGTTGTTGTGGCTTGCCTTAGTGCAATGGAGCTTCACACTCCTCATGGATGCCTTCAAGACAAGCTTCACCTTCTGAAAATAAATCAAATGACAAAAAGAAAATATCAAGAACACTTCTGAAAATCACCAGAAACTCTAGACAGCAAGGAAAAATCCCATCTTGGGTGTGCTGCTAGGATTTTCCAGTAAGAATAGATGCAAAAATAATCAACTCATTTGGACTTGTAGAATAAAAGTTACAGCTAGTCAAAGTTCTGGTCAAATTTGAACTAAATTTGAATTAAAAAGAAAAACCAGGGGGGTGACGTCGAAGGCGTAAAATGCCAGAGCGCCACCACTCATACTGCTTCGGGCGCGGCCTGAGTGGCCGACAGCGGGCCCCAGCTGTCAGGCCAGAGGGGGGAGAGAGAGAAATAGAGGCGGGCGGTGCGGCGACGGCGCTTTCTCAGCGAGGAGTGCACGTCGACGAGATCTAGAGGGATAGGATTAAAGAGGAGGTGGAGACGCACCTGCCCGTTCCCGTAGCGTGGCTAGGGGTGGTCGGACGAGGTCGGAACGAAGCTCTCCAGCGGCGGCAGCCGGCGGGGCTCGTCGGAGATGGTGGCTCCGGCGACGCATGGCCAGTCCAGCAGCTCCAACAAAACCAGCACAAACTAGTGGATCACCATGAACATGCCGGAGGGGTCAGCTGAGCTCGAGCGGATCTTGAGCGGGTGGGGGCAGAGGAGGGAATCGCCGACGAGCTTGGGGCGGGGACGGCGGCCAGAGGCCTGCCCGGTCGCGCTGCGGCGCTCTACGGGTGTGTGGAGGTGTGGTGAGTGTGTGTGAGGAGAGGAACCAGCTCGGGGAGCTCTATGTATAGCCCAGGCCGAGGCGGGGATCGAGAGCTCGCCGGAGTTCTCTAGAGCCTCACCGAACGACGAATGGCGTTAGTGAGAGAGGGGGAAGATGCCGGAGGTCACGCGGGAGCTGTAGGCGAGCTGCGACAAGCACAAGAGCGCGACACGCAACGAGCATAGGGGTACAGGCACACTGTTGCGTTGGCCGCGCCATGCCCGTGCTTGCTGCAGCGAGCTCCGACGTCGGCAAGCACCAGGGTGCAGTTATGGGGCTCAAACAAAGATGGTGGCACGGTTTGGCATGGCTTTGCAGCGTGGGCAGCAAGCACGTGCAAAACAGAGGCGTTGGCGCAATGCAGAGCACGTCGAACGCATGCCAACTACCTTGGACGAATGTGGTCACCGCGTGAACTATGGCATCAGGCTGAGCTAAGCCCAAACAACATGTCTGGCAGCAAGTTCTTAGTGGTGTTAGTTGTTTTGCACGCTTGGTTGGATCACAGGTGCACTATGGGAGTGGCTATCTTCCTGGCAAGTTTCTGGACAAAAACTTGTGAGCTTAACTGAGAAAAATCTAGTGGGAGTTAAGGGCTGTGCTTTTGGGTTTAGTGATCTCTTAGGAAGGTAATCAAGCTCAGAAAAGATCAGCCCCAAAAGATCAAGCAAAAATATACTTGCTATGCAAAGTGATCATTCTCTCCAAAACAGAAATGATTTTCTGTAGCAAAAATATTACAAAACGTTATGCAATATTTTTGCTCAGGAAGGTGCCCTACGGTTCAAAGAATATTTGTGAATTTATTCAGGATTTTTGGAGCAAGAAATCTTGGGGTTGCTTTGGAGCTTTCTTCTCTGAAGTGATTTCTAGGGGGAGAAATGAATATTTTTCTTTTATGAAAAATACCCATTGGGCTTTTGTAGGAATTTTTCAGAGAATAAAAGGTGAGTTAGAGGTGGATGGGTCACTTGGATGAAAATCAAGGGTAGGCCCAATTGTTCAAGTCCATTTGTATTGATTCAAAACACCAAATCCAAAGCAAAGGCAACTGAAAGTCCGGAAAAAGAGAGAAGGCAAAACCAGGCTGTCACAAACCTCCCCCACTTAAGATGAATCTCATCCTCGAGATTTGGTTGCTTGGGAAAACAGTTCTGGGTAGGTTGTCCTTAAAAACTCCTCTCTTTCCCAGGTTGCTTCTTCTTCTGTGTGATGCTCCCACTGGACCTTGTAAAATTTGATCGCCTTGCTACGTGTAACCATTTCTGCCTCATCCAAGATTCTGAATGGTCTCTCCTCATAAGTTAAATCCTTGGCAAGCTCAATTTCTGACATATTAGTCCTTTTCTTGGGTGGGGAAATACACCTTCTCAGCTATGACACGTGGAACACGTTGTGTACATCCGATAATTCTGGTGGCAATTCCAACTGATAAGCAACAGTGCCAACTCGTGTCATAATCGGGAACATACCAATATATCTTGGTGCCAATTTGCCTCAGGTCTGAAATCTCTTGACTCCCTTCATGGGGGTGACTCGGATATACACATGTTCACCGGGTTCAAAATTGACTTGTCTATGCTTGGCATCATAATAACTTTTCTGTCGTGACTTAGCCAGTTGAAGTCTATCACGAATTTCCTTGACTTGCTTCTCTGCCTCCAATATCAGATCGGTACCGAAGATACAACTATCTCTGCTTTGAGACCAATTTAATGGAGTGCGGCACTTGCGACCGTATAACGCTTCAAAGAGTGACATCTTCAGGCCGGTCTGAAAACTGTTGTTGTATGAGAATTCCGTATATGGCTAAGGCACATGCTCACAACATATCTTCAAGGATTTGATTCACTCGCTCGGTCTGACCGTCCGTCTGTGGATGATAGGCGGTGCTATATTTGAGAGAGGTTCCCAAAGCTTGATGGAGTCAGGACCAAAATGCGGAGGTAAATAATGAACCTTGGTCCAAAGTGATTGTTCTTGGCACTCCATGCAGACTAACAATCAGAGATACGTATAACTGTGCGAGTTGATCAGCACAGAGGGTGGTGCGGATGGGAATAAAGTGAGCCACTTTTGTCAACGTGTCCACTATGACCCATATAGCATCATTACCTCGGTGAGTCTTGGGTAGACCAGTGATAAAGTCCATGCAGACATCGTCCCATTTCCATTGTGAGATGGGTAGAGGTTGGAGAAGTCAAGTGGGTTTTTGGTGTTCTGCCTTTACTTTGTTGCAGATGTCACAACAAGCGACAAAATATGCGATGTCCCTTTTCATTCCATCCCACCAAAATATCTGTAGAAGATCTTTGTACATTTTGGTGCTTCCTGGGTGTATCGAATATGAAGATTCGTGTGCTTCTGCCAAAATTTTCTTCTTCAAATCTGCTTGCTCAGGTACGTTCTTTGGAACCTGAGTGTACCCAGTGCGTCCTTTGAGAAATCATGAGTCTTGCCTTTGTGCAGACGTTGGAAGTATACTTGCAGACTCTCATTGTTGGCCTGTGCCACGCGTATCTCTTCTTCTAGAGTAGGAGTTACTTCCAAAATATTCGCGAGGCCGACATCAACAATTACCAATTTTAGCTAAGCAATATCTTGCTAGAGTTCTGGAGGCAAAGACTCTAGCATAGCGTTTAAATTGGCAGGCTTGCGACCGAGGGCATCAGCGACCACGTTAGCTTTTCCCGGATGGTAATTTATTCCCAGATCATAGTCCTTGACCAACTCGAGCCATCTTCACTGTCGAAGGTTTAAGTCTGGTTGCGTAAAGATATATTTGAGAATCTTGTGGTCGGTAAATATTTGACATCTCTTCCCAATGAGATAATGTCTCCAAATCTTTAGAGAGTGCACAACCACGGCCAGTTCTAAATCATGCCTAGGATAATTTCCTTCATGAGGTCGTAGCTGGCGAGATGCATAAGAAACCACTTTGCCGTCTTGCATAAGTATGCACCCAATACCTTTTCTGGATGCGTCACAATACACATTGAAGCTGCGGTAAATGTCTGGGGGAGTCAAGAATGGTGCTGATGTCAATCTGGTTTTTAGCTCGTTAAAGCTCTGCTCGCAATCCTTAGTCCATTCAAACTTCTTGTCCTTGAGGAGTTCTATCATTGGCATGGCAATTTTGGAGAATCCTTCGATGAACCGGCGGTAATATCCGGCTAATCCAAAAAAACTCTGGACTTCGGATACGGTCGTGGGTGCTGCCCAATCAAGCACATCTTTAACTTTGCTGGGATCCACTGCAATAGCTTCTGCTGATAGAACATGCCCCAGAAATCCGACTTGTTTGAGCCAAAATTCACACTTGCAGAATTTTGCATACAACTGATGGTCACGGAGCCTCTGTAAGACTGCTCGGAGGTGTTCCTTGTGTTCCTCGTCACTTTTAGAGTATATGAGAATATCATCGATGAAAACCACCACAAACTTATCCAAGAATTCCATGAACACTTTATTCATCATATGCATGAAAAAGGCGGGGGCATTTGTGAGACCTAAGGACATCATTGTATATTCGTAAAGACCGTAACAAGTAGTGAACGCGGTCTTAGGAATATCTTCCTTCTTGATCTTCAGTTGATGATATCCGGTCCTTCAGTCAATCTTGGAAAATACCTTTGCAGCACTGAGCTGATCGAACAAATCATCAATCCTTGGTAGTGGGTATTTGTTCTTGATGGTGACATCGTTCAACTGATGGTAGTCTACGCACATTCTGAGACCACCATCTTTCTTGTCCACAAATATTGCAGGTGATCCCCATGGTGAAGAACTTGGGCGGATATATCCTTTTTTGCAGCATGTCATCCAACTGCTTCTTTAATTCCACGAGTTCGAAGGAAGGCATCCGATAATACTTTTTGTACAATGTTGCAGTCCCGGGTACAAGATCAATTGCAAACTCAAGCTCTCTATCAGGAGGCATTCTGGGTAATTCTTCAGGGAATACATCGGGAAATTCACTAACCACCGGAATCAGACCCAATTCTTCAGCTACTGGAGTGAAGACCATTTCCCTTTTGGGTATACCTTTGCGGGCAATAAATTTTATGGTTTAGCCTTCCAAATTTGTCAGGGTGACTTCTCGGGTCGCACAATTTATGCATACTTGATACTAAGTCAACCAGTTCATTCCCAAAATAACATCCAACTTGGCAGACTCGATGACTATCATAGTGGTTGGAAAACAGACTCCCTTGATATCAATTTCCAATTTTTTACAGACTAGATGGCTTTTGATCACGGAGACCGGGGATTGAACTAGCATACTTTTTCCCAAAAGCGAGCAAGAAAATTTGTTTTGGGCAACAAAACTCCGAGAAATAAAAGAGTGGGAAGCCCCAGAGTCAAATAAAATTATTATAGGTATGGGATTGACGAGAAACATACCAATGACGACTTCGGGGTTTTCCAGGGCTTCTTGTGCGGAGAGATTATTAACTTGCCCTTGGATGAGCTTACCAGTATGATATGGCCCCATGTGATTGACTTGCGGTCGGAATGGAGCATTTGACTTCTTGGGACACTGTCGGACATAATGTCCGGTCAGCCACAATTAAAGCAGGCGTTGTTGCGCTGACGCTCTTCGTGCACTGGGCTGGTCACAACATTTTTTACTTGAGTAGTGGTTTTGTTCACATTCTGCTGCCAATTTGGTTTATACTCCACTTGAGTAAGTTGCCAGGTACGGCCCTTCTGAATGGGCTGCCCGTCCTTCTTTAGCTCAAATTTGCTCTTGTGGTCATCGTTTGCGGGCGGTTGTCTTGTACAGGCTTATACTCTCTTTCTGCAATGAGAGCCTTGTTCACTAGAGACTGGAAATCTGGAAAGTCGAGCATGCAGAGAGCACTCCTGAGGTGTTGATTTAATCCTCCAAGGAATCTGTCTATCTTTCTTTCTTCCATGGCCACATCATAAAGGGAATAATGGGCCAGATGGTTGAACTTGTGCAAATATTCACTTACTGACAGACTGCCTTGGGTGAGACCAAGAAATTTGCGTTGCTTGACCTTCATGATACCAGCTGGAATATGATACTTGAGAAATTGGTTGTTGAAATTATGCCACGTAATTTCTTCTACCGCATGCCACAGAGCTTTAGCATTATCCCACCATATAGCAACGGCTCCTTGAAGATAGTGGGTAGCGATCGGAACCTTGGTAGCTTCATCAGTGCGAGCAATCTCAAGTTTCTTTTCAATGGGTTGCAACCAATCATATGCTTCCAAAGGGTCAATCACTTGACTGAAACTGGGAGGCTTAATCCTTTGAAAATCTGACAGCTTGGAGTGATGCCCATTTGGATTTCCATTATGACCAACCATAGCTTGCACACTTTTTAACAACTCAATCAGATCATTATTCCTTCTTTCCACAAGCATTCGCATAATTTGTTCAGTGGAGGGTGGATTTGGCGGTGGAGGTGGTGGTTGCGGGTATAGCTCGGGGCAGTGTCCTGCCTGTCTTGCTGAATGACGAACATGGACATCCTCACAAGCCTACGAGCTGCTGCCTCCCCGCGTCATCCTACTATTTATATTTCCCAATAAGAGCAAGCGAGATGAGAAACATCCAATCATGGAAAGAAAAGCCAGTGACAAACCCGGAAAAGCAAATGAACCGAAAACACAACGATCGAATAAAAAGTTCCAACATAATTATACATAGACTCATACATGAAAGGTAAACATCATGACGGGTGCGACTACTTGCATACATGCATCATAGCTCATACAACTACATCCGTACATCACATGACCACTGCTGATACTCAGACGCTCTAAGACTCTGCTGGTGCTGCTGAATCCTCTCCTGAGTCGGACCCAGATCCTAAACTGAGGACTCCAACTGAAACCTCAGGGTTAAAGGTGACACGACGACGCTGCCTCGAGGGCTCTCCCTCAGGGGCAGGTGCAGAACGAGAAGGGATCATGGGAGCTGCGGGGGTAGCAAGAAGAGACGCCCACTCGGCAGGAGCACTATGTGGGTTCACCGGCAAGGTGCCCGAGCTAGTCGTGGGGGTAACCGGAGAAACATGCGAGCTAGAATTGGGCACAATATAAGGAGTAAACCCCATAGAAGGTGGAGTAGGGTAGCATCTAGCGGCGGCTAAAGCAGAACAAGCACAATTCAGCTCTCGAGCCAACTCGTGAATCAGAAGATAACTAGCAGTTATATAGCAAGAAAGATGGCTAGTGTCACTATCGGACACCGGATCAACGGAATGAAAGCGAACACGACCATCATCGTGCAGGGATGGGTAGAAACGAAAACCTGGGTGGTTCTGCATCTGAGCCTCAGCATAGCGTAACTCAACAAGAATCTCGAAAGCAGCATACTCGACGGCCTGAGCGGCGGTGGATGCCTAACCACTCTGAGAGGTACAAGTGTAAGAACTCGCTGATGAACTGGTGCGTAGAGTAACCACGGTGTGATACTCATACACGGAGTCGGCTAGACGCTCCCGGTACACCCGATATGCTGGGAGGTCACTATGAGGGTACAGTCAATGCCACACGCTACGGAGGAGATGTGGAGAAGTGTAGGGCATCAGCTGCAACTAATAGGGATACAACACCAGAGCCATCTACACTCACAACTGTTAATAGGTTAGAAATAACAATAAGTCAAATGCATGCAATGCAGTGTAGCATCCAGATGCAAATTCTAACGGCACTCCATTAGCAATTAACTAACGTTTACTTTGTCTGTCGGCGTCTAGCGTGTCCTACAGTCAGCACGGCTCTGATACCAAGCGTTGTGGCACCCCGGCTCAGAGTGACCGGTTTACCTTGCATTGCCAACCCAGAGATCATGTCCTCTGGCAACACACAGCATCTTGGTATAGAAATTACCGCTTTATTGAAACTAGCGGAAGCATAGTGTTACATTACATCAAGTAGCGAGGCCAAGTGGCACACTTTGTGTGGCTGAACAATATGTACATTATTTAGTGAACATAAAGGGGCCTCGAGCACGACATCTACACGACAGCGGAACGATGATGTAGCGGGACTCCATAGCATAGTGACATGATACGTCTCCGTCGTATCTACTTTTCCAAACACTTTTGCCCTTCTTTTGGACTCTAACTTGCATGATTTGAATGGAACTAACCCGGACTGCCGCTGTTTCCAGCAGAACTGCCATGGTGTTATTTTTGTGCAGAAAAAAAAGTTCTCGGAATGACCTGAAAATCCACGGACCAACCTTTTGGAATTAATAAAAAATACTGGGGAAAGAATCAACACCAGGGGGCCCACACCCTGTCCACGAGGGTGGGGGGCGCCCCCCTAGGGCGTGCCCCCCTGCCTCGTGGTCCCCCTGAAGCTCCATCGACCTCAACTCCAACTCCATATATTCACGTTCGGGGAGAAAAAATCAGAGAGAAAGATTCATCGCATTTTACGATACGGAGCCGCCACCAAGCCCTAATCTCCCTCAGGAGGGCTGATCTGGAGTCTGTTCGGGGCTCCGGAGAGGGGGATCCGTCACCATCGTCATCATTAACCATCCTCCATCACCAATTTCATGATGCTCACGGCCGTGCATGAGTAATCCATCATAGGCTTGCTGGACGGTGATGGGTTGGATGAGATTTACCGTGTAATCAAGTTAGTTTTGTTAGGGTTTGATCCCTAGTATCCACTATGTTCTGAGATTGATGTTGCTATGACTTTGCTATGCTTAATGCTTGTCACTAGGGCCCGAGTGCCATTATTTTAGATCTGAACCTATTATGTTTTCATGAATATATGTGAGTTCTTGATCCTATCTTGCAAGTCTATAGTCACCTATTATGTGTTATGATCCGTTAACCCCGAAGTGACAATAATCGGGATACTTGCCGGTGATGACCATAGTTTGAGGAGTTCATGTATTCACTAAGTGTTAATGCTTTGGTCCGGTACTCTATTAAAAGGAGGCCTTAATATCCCTTAGTTTCCAATAGGACCCCGCTGCCATGGGAGGGTAGGACAAAATGTCATGCAAGTTCTTTTCCATAAGCATGTATGACTATATTCGAAATACATGCCTAAATTACATTGATGAACTGGAGCTAGTTCTGTGTCACCCTATGTTATAACTATTACATGAGGAATTGCATCCGACATAACTATCCATCACTGATCCAATGCCTACAAGCTTTTCACATATTGCTCTTTGCTTAGTTAATTTACCGTTGCCATTGTTACCGTTACTTCCATACTACTTTGCTACTAAATACCTTGCTGCAGATACTAAGTTATCCAGGTGTGGTTGAATTGACAACTCAACTGCTAATACTTGAGAATATTCTTTGGCTCCCCTTGTGTCGAATCAATAAATTTGGGTTGAATACTCTACCCTCGAAAACTGTTGCGATCCCCTATACTTGTGGGTTATCAAGGCTATTTTCTGGCGTCGTTGTCGGGGAGCATAGCTCTATTCTTTGAGTCACTTGGGATTTATATTTGCTGGTCACTGTGAGGAACTTGAAAGACGAAAGAACTAAGTTTTTTCCCTCAACTACGAGGGGAGGTAAGGAACTGCCATCTATCTCTACACTTGATTCTCCTTCTGTTTTGAGTAATCTTGTGACACCTAAACCTACTTCTACTATTAATTCTGATATGTCGCATGTTATTGATGATGCCACTTCTACTATGCATGATACTTATGATGAAACTACTTCTATGATTGATACGACTGTGCCATTAGGTGAATTCCTTGATGAACAACTTGGTAGGGCTAGAGAGAATGAAACTATTGAAACTGAAATTGATGAAAGTGATGATGAAGGTTCTCCCCCTAAATATGAATTGCCAATTGTTCCTGAGGGTTATGTTATGGATGAAGAAACTGCTAGAGAGTTTCTTGCTTGCAATGATAGATCTGATCTTAAGAAGTTATTAGCTAAGCTGAAACAGAAGTCTCTGAATGCTAGAATGAAATATGTCCCTGCTTTTGCTACTTCACCTATCTGTGTTACTGATAAGGATTATGATTTCTTTGTCGATCCTGAGATAATTACCTTGGTTGAATCTGATCTTTTCTATGGCTATGAATCTGAAACTGTTGTGGCACATCTTACTAAGTTAAATGATATAGCCACCCTATTCACTAATGATGAGAAAACTTGCTACTATTATATCCTTAAGATATTTCCGTTCTCATTAAAGGGTGATGCTAAAACTTGGTTTAATTCTCTTGATCCTGGTTGTGTGCATAGTCCCCAGGATATGATTTATTACTTCTCTGCTAAATATTTCCCTGCTTATAAGAAACAAGTTGCTCTAAGGGAAATATATAATTTTGTGCAAATTGAAGAAGAGAGTCTCCCACAAGCTTGGGGGAGGCTTCTCCAATTACTTAATGCTTTGCCTGATCATCCTCTTAAGAAAAATGAAATACTCGATATCTTTTATAATGGACTAACGGATGCTTCCAGAGACCACCTGGATAGTTGTGCTGGCTGTGTTTTCAGGGAAAGAACTGTTGATCAAGCTGAATTACTATTGAATAATATGTTGACTAATGAAAACAATTGGACACTTCTTGAACCAATTCCTAAGCCAACTCCGAAGAAAAGAGGTGTACTATTTCTCAGTCCTGAAGATATGCAAGAGGCAAAGAAATCTATGAAAGAAAAAGGTATTAAAGCTGAAGATGTTAAGTTTACCTCCTGTTGAAGAAATACATGGCCTTAATATACCACCCGTTGAAGAAATGCATGGTCTTGATAACCCGACACAGGTAGTAAAGGTAAATTCTCTCTATAGATATGATAAAGTTGAAATCCCTTCTACTAAATTTGCTAGCCAATGCTTGGATGAATTTGATGACTTTATGGCTAAACAAGAAAACTTCAATGCTTATGTTGGTAGACAATTGAAACAAAATGCTTATATGATTGGACACTTGAGTGATTATATGTCTAGAGTTAAGGGTGAACTTAAGCTTATTAGTAAACATGCTTCTATGGTTACCACTCAAGTAGAACAAGTGCTTAAGGCTCAAAATGATTTGCTCAATGAATTGAATAATAAACATGACTTTGCTATTAGAGTAGCAACTAGAATGGGTGAAATGACTCAGGAACCTTTGTATCCTGAGGGCCACCGTAAGAGAATTGAGCAAGATTCTTAGAGAAATAATGTTGGTGCACCTAGTCCTTCTAAGAGGAAGAAAAAGAAAAATGATAGGACTTTGCATGCTTCTAGTGAACCTATTGTAGACACACCTGAGAATCCCAATGATATTTCTATTTCTGATGATGAAACACAATCTAGTGATGAACATGAACCTAGTGATAATGTTAATGATGATGTTCATGTTGATGCTCAACCTAGCAATAACAATGATGTAGAGATTGAACCTACTGTTGATCTTGATAACCCACAATTAAAGAGTCAACATTATGATAAGAGAGACTTTGTTGCTAGGAAGCACGATAAAGAAAGAGAGCCATGGGTTCAGAAAACCATGCCTTTTCCTCCTAAGCCATGCAAGAAAAAGGATGATGGGGATTTTGAGCACTTTGCTGAAATGATTAGACCTATCTTTTTGCGTATGCGTTTGACTGATATGCTTAAAGTGAATCATTATGCTAAGTACATGAAGGATATTATCACAAATAAAAGAAAGATACCGGAAGCTGAAATTTCCACCATGCTTGCTAATTATACTTTTAAGGGTGGAATACCAAAGAAACTTGGAGATCCAGGAGTACCCACTATGCCTTGCTCCATTAAAAGAAACTATGTTAAAACTGCTTTATGTGATCTTGGAGTCAGTGTTAGTGTTATGCCTCTCTCTTTTTATCATAGACTTGAATTGAATAAGTTGACACCTACTTAAATATCTTTGCAAATGTCTGATAAATTAACCGCTATACCTGTTGGTATTTGTGAGGATGTGCCTGTTGTGGTTGCAAACGTTACTATCTTAACGGACTTTGTTATTCTTTATATTCCCGAGGATGATAGTATGTCGATTATCCCTGGTAGACCCTTTTTGAATACTGCAAGGGCTATTATTGATTGCAACAAAGGCAATATCACTTTTCATGTTAATGGTAATGAGCATACGGTACACTTTCCGAGGAAACAACCTCAAGTCCATAGTATCAATTCTATTCGAAAGATTCCATCGATTATTATTGGAGGTATTGAATTTCCTCTTCCTACTGTCAAGTAGAAATATGATATTCTTATTATTGGGGATGTGCATATCCCCGTTGAGGTAACCTAGTGCTATTCGAAAATTCTCTGGTTTCATGCGATTCAGAATGAGTTTGTTAACAAGACTTGATCAACCTTGTTAGTGGATTCCTTTTGATGAGCGTGATATGGATGAAGTTAGAAAGCACAACCTTCTGTACCCTCCTTTTACTTTCTATTATTCAGATTAAATAAAGCAAAAATAGTATTTTCTGTCTGTTTTCTGATTTATCCATGCAATAAAAAATACCCCGAAAATAAAAGTTCTCCAAATGCCTTGAAAATTTAATATGATTTTTTCAGGAATATTTGAGAATATCTGGCACTGAGAACACAACAGGGGGAGCAAGCACCTGGCCACGAGGGTCCAGGGCGTGCCCACCCCCATGGGGCGCGCCCCTGCCTCGTGGGCCCACGGTGGCCCCCCTCCACTTATTCCTGCACCCACACACTTCATCTTCCTCCCAAAAAAATCACCAACCAGCTCAAGCACGAGTTCTAGCTCATTTTGCTGCCATTTTCGATCTCCTTGCTCAAAGCTCCATTCACAAAACTGCTTTGGGGGATTGTTCTTTGGTATGTGACTCCTCCAATGGTCCAATTAGTTTTTGTTCTAGTTCTTTATTCATTGCAAATTTTTGCCGCTAAGGTGACCCTGTTCTTGAGCTTGCATGTTAAATTTATATGGCCCTAAGTAGTTTTAATGCATGATATAGTCTCTAGGCACTTGTGGGAGTAGTTGCTATCAATTTTGTTGAGTTTGGTTCACTTTTATTTTGAGTTACTAAAAATTTCAGAAATTTTTCAGAGGAAGAATTATGTCTAGGTAAATGTACCAGGGCGGTTCTTCAAGGAAGCAAGGACCCAGGCTCGCAATACGTGAGCCAGACGATGAACCACCGAGGAAGCTCAAGTACGGCCTTGTGAATGGCCGTCAGAGGAATTTATGGTCAAGGCAGGCATTAAGGATGAATTTAACGCATATGTGTGTAATGCCGACCTTGAGGACTTCATATCAGATAAGTGCTCCCAACACTACTACCTTACTGATTCCTTTGTGAGAAATTCACATCTTTGCACAATTCTCACAATGTCCTATTTGATCTTTATGATAAATCATATACCATGGACCTAGAATATTTTACTACTGCTTGTAAATTCCCGCAGTGGGGCAATGTCAATGAACCCCGTAAATCTGAATATAAAGACTTTCTTGCTAGTATCACTTTGGGAGAATCCAGAGAAATAGCACAGGCTACCATAGGGAGCATTCATTTTCCTACTATACATTATTTTGCTCTCTTCATAGGTAGATGCATTAACGGTAAAGATGAAGCTTGTCACATGTGTGTTCCAGATCTTAGTGTTCTCAAGAGTGTTGTGTTAGGTGATAAACAATATAACTTGGGGGCAATTGTTGCACGTAGGTGGAATAATGATGGTTTAGATGGAGACTTGTTTGGAGGGATTTATGCAACCCGTGTGGCTAATTATCTTGGTATACCCGTACATGGAGGTGATAGGGAGTTGCCTCCTGCTTATCTAGATTATATGGCCATGGTTAACCATAAGTTTCTTGAGATTATAAGGCCATGGTTAACCATCAGTTTCCTGAGAGGAATGAACAATTCCTCCAATACCGACTAATCTTTGACAGACGCCGTACTGACCATGTTGCTCTCCCTGCTCCTGGTTTATTTGACTTTCAGGCAAAAAGGAGATATATTATAACCAGGGAGGAGGCGAACAAGTACGAGAGAAGGATGGAGGCAGCCTGCCTCCAAGCTGCAGCTCGTGAGGCAGTAGCTGCTGCATCTCATTACAACCCCAGCTACCACTTTGATCCATGGGCATAGACAAACTTAGGCCAAAAGCCTAAGCTTGGGGGAGTACATATTTCTCACTGACATTACATTCATGTTCACACACTCATTCTAGTTGTCGGTGCTCATACTTTTTCATTGTATTGTCCATGCTGGTTTAATTTCTTTTTCTTGCTTTCTTCTTGTGTGTTTGAATAACCTTAACAAAAACCAAAAAAATTACTTATAGCTTTTAGCTAGTCCACTTTACATGCCTGTAGTAGTAGTAATTAAAAGAAAACCCAAAAATATTTCTCGTTCTTCTTTTGCTTGTTGGAGCTTTCCCTTGTAAATAGTTTTATTTCTTTTCTTTTCTTTAGGGGTCGAGAGGAGAAGACCATGATGAAAATGTTGAGTGGCTCTTATATGCATTATTGTTGATTTAACCAAGAGCCCATATTACCTTGTCTTCTCCCTTGAATTGAATGCTTGCAGATTCCAGCTTAGTCCAATGCACGTGCACTATTATTATTATACACACCGTTCGGTCGTGCGAGTGAAAGGCAATAATGACGATATATGATGAAATGATTGAGATGAGAGAAGTTGGTATGAACTCGACCTATCTTGTTTTTGTAAATATGATTAGTTCATCGTTCCTGATTCAGCCTATTATGAATAAACATGTTTGCAATGACAATTAGAGATTATAGTTGCTTGTGCCATGCTTAATTAGCTAGGAGCTTATAATGGTTTACCTTGCATGCCAACATGCTATTAAAATGGTTGTGATGTGGTATGGTAGGGTGGTATCCTCCTTTGAATGATTCGAGTGGCTTGACTTGGCACATGTTCACGCATGTAGTTGAAACAAAATCAACATAGCCTCCACGATATTTTTGTTCATGGTAGATTATATCCTACTCATACTTGCACTCAATGTTGATTAATTTTAATGCATATTCATGACTGTTGTCGCTCTCTAGTTGGTCGCTTCCCAGTATCTTTCTAGCCTTCACTTCTACTAAGCGGGAATACTGCTTGTGCATCCAAAATCCATAAACCCCAAAGTTATTCCATATGAGTCCACCATACCCTCCTATATGTGGTATCTACCTGTCGTTCCAAGTAAATTTGTATGTGCCATACTCCAAACCTTCAAATGAAATTCTATTTTATATGCTCCAACAACTCATGTATCAACTAGGGCTCCATGCTAGGTGGGTTATTCTAAAGAGGAGTGGACTCTGCTCCTCACTCATGAGAAAATGGCTAGTAACCGGGATGCCCAGTCCCATGCTTAAATCAAATCAAAATAATTACAAACAAAACTCCCCCAGGATTGTTGTTAGTTGGAGGCACCTGTTGTTTCGGGCAAGCCATGGATTGATGCTTGTTGGTGGAGGGGGAGTATAAACTTTACCATTCTGTTTGGGAACCGCCTATAATGTGCGTAGCATGGAAGATATCTAGATCTCTCAATTGTTATGTTGACATTGAAAGGATACCGCTCAAAATGTTATTTATCTCTATTTCAAAATCGACCTCTGGCACCTCTACAAATCCTTGCTTCCCTCTGCAAAGGGCCTATCTATTTAATTTTATGTTGAGTCATCATCCTCTTATTAAAAAGCACCCATTGGAGAGCACCGCTATCATTTGCATGCATTACTATTAATTTATATTGAGTATGACTGTGACTGGATCTCTTTTACCATGAATTACAATGTCTAGCCAGTCCTTGATCTTCAAATGTGCTCTGCATTTATGTTTTGCATTCTTAGAAAGGGCTAGCGAGATACCATCTTATTATATCATATTATGATTGTTTCGAGAAAGTGTTGTCATCCTAGAATATTGCTCGCTAGTTGATTATGCCATTGATATGAGTAAACATGAGACCTAAGTGTTATTGTGAATATGGTTAGTTCATAATCTTTGCTGAAAACTTGAATGCTGGCTTTACAAATTTGCAACAACAAGAGCAAACAGAGTTTGTAAAAGTTTTTCTTTATCACTTTCAGTTTGTCAACTGAATTGCTTGAGGCCAAGCAAAGGTTTAAGCTTGGGGGAGTTGATACATCTCCGTCGTATCTACTTTTCCAAACACTTTTGCCCTTGTTTTGGACTCTAACTCACATGATTTGAATGGAACTAACCTGGACTGATGTTGTTTTCAGCAGAACTGCCATGGTGTTATTTTTGTGCAGAAATAAAAGTTCTCAGAATGACCTAAAAATCCACAGAGAAACTTTTTGGAATTAATAAAAAATACTGGCGAAAGAATCAGCACCAGGGGGCCCACACCCTGTCCACGAGGGTGGGGGCGCCCCCTGCCTCATGGGCCCCCTGAAGCTCCACCGACCTCAACTCCAACTCCATATATTCACGTTCGGGGAGAAAAAAATCAGAGAGAAAGATTCATCGCGTTTTACGATACGGAGCCTCCACCAAGCCCTAATCTCTCTCGGGAGGGCTGATCTGGAGTCTGTTCGGGGCTCCGAAGAGGGGGATCCGTCACCATCGTCATCATCAACCATCCTCCATCACCAATTTCATGACGCTCACGGTCGTGCATGAGTAATTCCATCATAGGCTTGCTGGACGGTGATGGGTTGGATGAGATTTACCATGTAATCAAGTTAGTTTTGTTAGGGTTTGATCCCTAGTATCCACTATGTTCTGAGATTGATGTTGCTATGACTTTGCTATGCTTAATGCTTGTCACTAGGGCCCGAGTGCCATTATTTCAGATCTGAACCTATTATGTTTTCATGAATATATGTGAGTTCTTGATCCTATCTTGCAAGTCTATAGTCACCTATTATGTGTTATGATCCGTTAACCCCGAAGTCACAATAATCGGGATACTTACCGGTGATGACCATAGTTTGAGGAGTTCATGTATTCACTAACTGTTAATGCTTTGGTCTGGTACTCTATTAAAAGGAGGCCTTAATATCCCTTAGTTTCCAATAGGACCCCGCTGCCACGGGAGGGTAGGAAAAAATATGTCATGCAAGTTCTTTTCCATAAGCACGTATGACTATATTCGAAATACATGCCTAAATTACATTGATGAACTGGAGCTAGTTATGTGTCACCCTACGTTATAACTATTACATGATGAATTGCGTCCGACATAACTATCCATCACTGATCCAATGCCTACGAGCTTTTCACATATTGCTCTTTGCTTAGTTAATTTACCGTTGCCACTGTTACCGTTACTTCCATACTACTTTGCTACTAAATACTTTGCTGCAGATACTAAGTTATCCAGGTGTGGTTGAATTGACAACTCAACTGCTAATACTTGAGAATATTCTTTGGCTCCCCTTGTGTCGAATCAATAAATTTGGGTTGAATACTCTACCCTCGAAAACTGTTGCGATCCCCTATACTTGTGGGTTATCAAGGCTATTTTCTGGCGCTGTTGTCGGGGAGCATAGCTCTATTCTTGAAATCTGGCATAACATGCGAGGTCAGTACATTGAATGTACTTGCAACCTCACAGCAAGCAAAACCATAATGGCAAACAATATCATGACATTTAAGCAAGTTCAATGCAAGTATCAAAATGCTACTCATGCAGTGACCAAACTTGTGCATCGTGTCACTCAGACTCTCTTACCAACAGATTGCCTCGCAATCGAACAGTGATCACGATGCACCATGAACGGAACCACTCTTGGTTCAACAGGTTACCCCGTAACCAAATAGTGATCACTTCCGGATCACAAGTAATACCACAATAGTCAGTCTAAGTGACATCATCATAACTCAACAATGCATTGCAAATAACTTAGTGTGCAATATTAATTATTGAAGTTGATCCATGGTGTGACTTACTTACGAACTGGGCCCTTATCCGCGGCCGCGGCTATCGATAGATTAATACACTCTGCAGAGGTAGCACACTTTACCCACACCACGGAACCCATGGCCTCTCACTACCATTCGGGTGGACCAACGACATTCCGACAGAACCCTCCCATTGCCATGACACTCTTACGGCCACTCCGACCAACTCCCCTCTAGGATCAGTCCTGGGTGACCGAGCCTACTAAAGGCAAAACTACCACCGTCGTGGCAAATAAACAGTCTCAAATGGGGACACGGTGCCATAATAACAACATGTCCACAAGGTTATGTGTGCTTACCGGGCCAGGGTAACGCACACCCATAACCTTCCCTAGTTGGAGGTACCGACAAGAGGCATGACAATGGAACGACTACGACCTCCCATACTAAGGCAAATGTGGTTGCACTTGGCAGCCCGATTTAGTGGCACCATGACTCGACCAACTTTAAGTTCAAGTTCAATTATTATCAGGTTTCACTTGAAAATAAAAGAAATGCTCGAGTCACAACATGCCATGCTTATGCAACCATGTATCATGCATCATATATCACTTTAACGCTAACAGATTAACCTTATTCAAAGTTCTACTTGCACAAACTCAACTTGCAACATTTCTGGTCCTTTCTTATTGGTATTTCTACTCATTACTTTAGTTGGTATTAATCAAATAAATCTCATTTTTCATATAGCAAAATAATACTCATGCTCATAATACCATAGCCATGACAAAATTTACTTAGATCAACTACTCAAGCTATAACTCATTAGTTCAAGCATTCATTTCTGTTAACTAAGCATTATGGTCATGACAAACTAAATAACACAAGCATCATTTATTTTTAATACTATATGCAATGAATATCATATAAATTCAAGTAGAAAATCATGGATATTGCAAAGACTCCATGATCATGTTGTTGTGGCTTGCCTTAGTGCAGAGGAGCTTTACATTCCTCCTGGATGCCTTCAAGACAAGCTTCACCTTCTAAAAATAAATCAAATGACAAAAAGAAAATATCAAGAACACTTTTGAAAATCACCATAAATTCTAGGCAGCAAGGAAAAATCCCATCTTGGGTGTGCTGCTAGGATTTTATAGTAAGAACAGAATGCAAAAAGAATCAACTCATTTGGACTTGTAGAATAAAAGTTACAGCTAGTCAAAGTTCTGGTCAAATTTGAACTAAATTTGAATTAAAAAGAAAAACCAGGGGGTGACGTCGAACGCGTAAAACGCCAGGGCGCCACCACTCATACCGCTTCGGGTGCGGCCTGAGTGGCTAACAGCGAGCCCCAGCTATCAGGCCGGAGGGGGAGAGAGAGAAATAGAGGCGGGCGGCGCGGCGACGACACTTTCTCCGGTGAGGAGTGCCCGACGACGAGATCTAGATGGATATGATTGAAGAGGAGGTTGAGACGCACCTGCCCGTACCCGTAGCGTGGCTAGGGGTGGTCTGACGGGGTCAGAACGGAGCTCTCCAGCGGCGGCAATGGGCGGGGCTCGTCGGAGATGGTGGCTCCGACGATGCAGGGCCAGTCCAGCAGCTCCAACAGCACCAGCACGCACCAGTGGATCACCATGAACACGCCGGAGGGCTCAGCTGAGCTCGAGCGGCTCTGGAGCGGGTGGGGGCAGAGGAAGATAGATGACGAGCTCGGGGCGGGGACGGCGGCCAGAGGCCTGCCCGGCCGGGCTGTGGCGCTCTACGGGTGTGTGGAGGTGTGATGAGTGTGTGTGAGGAGAGGAACGAGCTCGGGGGAGCTCTACTTATAGCCGAGGCCGAGGCGGGGATCGAGAGCTCACCGGAGTTCTCTGGAGCCTCGCCCCGGCGAGGAATGGCGTCAGTGAGAGAGGGGCAAGACGCCGGAGGTCACGCAGGAGCTGTAGGCGAGCTGCGACGAGCACAGGAGCGTGGTACGCGACGAGCACAAGGGCACATCCATACTGTTGCGTTGGCCGCGCCGTGCCATTGCTCGCTGCGGCAAGCTCCAGCGTCGGCGAGTGCTAGGGTGCAGTTAAGGGGGCTCAAATGAAGATGGTGGCGCAGTTTGGCACGAATTTGCAGTGAGGGCAGCGAGCACGTCTGAAACAAAGGCGTTGGCGCTACGCAGAGCGCATTAGACGCATGCCAGCCACCTTGGACGAACGTGGTCACCACGTGAACTACGGCATCAGGCTGAGCTAAGCCCAAACAACATGTCTGGCAGCTAGTCCTTAGTGGTGTTAGTTATTTTGCACGCTTGGTTGGATCACAGGTGCACTGTGGGAGTGTCTATCTTCTGGGCAAGTTTCTGGACAGAAACTTGTGAGCTTAACTGAGAATAATCTTGATGAGGAAATCAATACCATTGTTAGACCCACAGCCCCTACTGCTATACATACTGGACCAATTACTAGAGCTCGCGCACACCAATTAAATTACCAGGTACTTTCATTTCTTGGTATGATTCTAATGTTCATGAGAATATGATGCTACCTAAATTGGATACTTTTGTTTTGCTTACAAATGAAGGGCCTAGCTTGGAGAAGGATGAACATTGGAGCAAGAACAAGCATGGACATGATGGCATGCGCATGGGGAACAAGAATGGTGTTACAAGTGATGATTTCACGATGTCGAAGCCACCATAATGAGTGCATGAAGCCTTGGTCAAAATATATAAGATGCCACTTCATAAATTTCGTCCAAAGGCTATTCTAGGTGTTGCGCCACCTTATTATTGGGCCAGGCCCATGTAATTTCGAAATACTTGAGTATGGGCTGTTTTTAGAGTCCGTATGTGTGGGGAAACAAGAGATAGGGTTGGTTTCGGACCCCTCCACCAAGGACCACCAATGGACATAGCTGCAACTTCACGTACCTTATTTGTGTTCAACGACCAGACCAAGACGTCATAGAACCCCACCTTCATCAATAAAGCTTTCATCTTATATTCGCAATATCCAGATTGTAATCTCAGTTTCTTGCTTGTTCTTTGTTTGCTCGCAGGAAATAAACCCTCATTGTCAGGTTGATCATGCTCTGGCATGGTCAATAACCCCTCGGAAGTCGGTTTAGCGATTGCTAAGGCGCGACGTCCCGCACATTCGTAGTCGGATCGTCAAGGTCGACTCCCACAGAAAGCGATAGCCACCATCTCATCAAAACATCGGGACACCTTTGCCTCTATCAAGTGGTATACTATTTCCAGGTTGCTCGGTGAGATTTTACAGTTTTTCGTAGTTTCGATTGAGTCTGTTATCATACCTACCGTCCATGAAAAAGCCACAAAAAATTAGGGTTAGTTCATCATATCCGAACCAGTCTGAGCCATTGCATAGGCTTTTCAGTATTTTGCTTTGTTGAATTTTCGGTTGCCATCGTCGTGTCTAGTTGCTGGTTTTAGCGTCTAGTCTTTTAGAGTTTAGAGTTCTGTTCACGGGTATTCATGCCGCCGCTGCACCATCATTATCCAATGCCATATACCACCACCACACCAGATTCATCATCTGCTGCCATATACCACCACCACACCAAATACATCGTCCCTGCCATCTACCATCACTGCTTATCCGCCACCGCTCCGAGTTCATATACCAACACCGATCCGAGTCCATATACCAGTATCGAGTCTATCTCATATTAGGTTAACTTTCGAGAACCATCTATTTCCAGATTTTTGTTTTCCTTGTCCGAGTAGGTTTCGGATTTCAGCAATCTTTTGTCGTCCGTAGAAGAGGTTGGTTTCCAAAAAAAAACTGGAAACGGCTTGATTTTAGCAATTCTCTCATGTTTCCCCTCATGATTTCTCCTCGTGTTCTTCGTGTTCTCTGTAGGATCCCCTCCAATCATGAAAGTTCGGGCATCTAGGGTTCTACCCTACATCATCTTGGTATCATGAGCCACGGTGATCACGTATTTGGAGCCCCCACCCTTTGTTTTCTAGCTTGATTTTGTTGTTTTCCGTCCTAATCCGAAAATCCCCACCAAAAAAAGCCCCATTTTTTTGATTTGTTGGTGTGATGAAGTTTTGTTGGATCCGATCCATGGATTTGCTTTGCCACGTGTCGATCTAGCTTTCCCCCATCATCTCCACCTTCTCCATCCACAAAATCCCCCGAATTTTGCACGGATTTGATTTTTCCCCGCGGAGTTCATCGAGTTCGTCCACGGATCCCGAGCTCGGACATCCAGCCCGTGACCCTCAGACATCTGGCCCGTCCCGGACATCCGGCCTCCTGGCCCGGACATCCGGCCACTGACAGCAAAAACTCCATCCACCACCCCATTTTCCGCCTAACTTTCGCCAAGTTTTGTTCGGGTGCCCACATACACTTCCGCATACCACCATCACTTCTGCGAACCGCCATCGCTTTCCGCAAGCACCACCATCGCTCACCCGCTATCAACTTCGACAATTTTGACCCATTTTGATCTTTGGGAATTTGAGTTGTGGTTCCCGTGTCCTATTGTGTTTCGGCTCTATAGGTACGGTGCGACATCAACATCACCACCGCTCATCTTCGCCAAGGACTCATCATCTCCGACATCGACCGCTACACAATTTTGACACCTCGACCGTAAGCAAGAACGGTAACCTCTATTTCATCTTGGTATCGTGGTATCCTTTCATGGTACATTCCTTGCCATTACATTGATAACCACCATAGCCTTATTTTTGCGTTGCTTTCCCATCGAGACTAGCCTTTGAGTATTACCGTCAATATGACTTGTGCACATTAGTGATCATATTTCCCATAGCATACATGCCATATCATAGTGGTGCATATCTTGGTATCATCTCGTGTGTCACAAAGTTGTCATCGCATACACAAATGCTATCTTGGTTCGTGAAGTTTTGCATGAGAAAAGAACTCAAAACAAAAAGAGCCAAACAAGCTTTTAAGCAAGAAGGAAAGATAAGCAAAGAGCTTATAAGCAAGAACCATAGCATCATACTACATTAAGATTGTCATATCCGATCATCTTGGATCATACCATCGGAATACCATACATATAGCATACTTGGGATAGAAGTTGTTGCATTTTTTCCTAGTAGGTTGTGCACAAGTTCCGTATCCGCCTATTGTGCAATCGTGCTAGCGTCTCTCTAGTGTTGTGCAACAAGAGCATTTTTGTGGTTTCCACTTTTTGGCTCATTCCTTGGTTGCACGACCCCACTTTTCTATTTGCATGTGTGTTTCCGTGTAACATATCTTGCTATTGGTCTACTTGTTGCATTTGCAAATTTGTGAATCTTTTCCAACATTATTGAGGCTCACTAACAATTGCATCAGATTTTGTGCCACCATCCTAACCGAGCTCCACCATAATCTTTTACTTGCGTAGGTGTGAGAACCAACAAGAATTGGTACCAATTGTGCCATTTCCTTGTTCCACACTTCAGTGATCATTGATCCATCTTCAACATCGGTCAAGGTACATTTGGTATAAGTTCTTCTCTTTCTCACAGTCACATATTTTGCTTGGAATGATGGATAGGCCAAGTTCTTCTACCAACCCACTCTTCATCGAGCAAGACGACGACATGTCATCCTATGTCACCAAGAACCACCTCTTCGGTGCACAACGAGCATTGCATCAAGAACAACAAGCAATGAGCGACAACATCGTGATGATACATCAATACCGTTGTTACACCCACAACCCCTGCTGTTGTACAAGCTGGACCAATTACTAGAGCTCGCGCACGCCAATAAAATTACCAGGTACTTTTGTTTCTTGGTAATGATTCTAATGTTCATGAGAATATGATGTTGCCTAAATTGGATACATTTATTTTGCTTACAAATGAAGGGCCTAGCTTGGAGAAGGATGAACATTGGAGCAAGAACAAGCATGGAGATGATGGCATGCGCAAGGGGAACAAGAACGGAGTTACAAGTGATGATTTCAGGATGTTGAAGCCACCATAATGATTGCATGAAGCCTTGGACGAAATATAAAAGATACCACTTCATAAATTTCGTCCAAAGGCTATTCTAGGTGTTGCGTCACCTTATTATTGGGCTAGGCCCATGTAATTTCGAAATACTTGAGTATAGGCTGTTTTTAGAGTCCGTATGTGTGGGGAAACAAGAGATAGGGTTGGTTTCGGACCCCTTCCCCCAAGGGCCACGAAATTCCCCCTCTTCCTCCATATATACAACCCTTAGGGCGTAGTTTAGACTTTGGGTTTTTTTTTAGATTATAGTTCGCCATAGCTGCAACTTCGCGTACTTCGTTTGTGTACAACGATCAGACCAAGACGTCACAGAACCCCACGTTCATCAACAAAGCTTCATCTTATATTCGCAATATCCAGATTGGAATATCAGGTTCTTGCTTGTTCTTCGTTTGCTCGCAGGAAACAGACCCTCGTGGTCAGGTTGATCGTGCTCCGGCGTGGTCAATAACCCCTTCGAAGTTGGTTTCGAGATTGCTAAGGCGCGACGTCCCGCACATTCGTAGTCGGATCGCCAAGGTCAACTCCTAGAGAAAGCAATAGCCACCATTTCATCAAAACATCGAGACACCTTTGCCTCTATCAAATCTAGTGGGAGTTAAGGGTTATTCTTTGGGGTTTAGTGATCTCTTAGGAAGGTAATCAAGCTCAGAAAAGATTAGCCCCAAAAGATCAACCAAAAATATACTTGCTGTGCAAAGTGATCATTCTGTCCAGAACAGAAATGATTTTCTGTAGCAAAAATATTACAAAAACTTATGCAATATTTTTACTTAGGAAGGTGTCCTAGGGTTCAAAGAATATTTGTGAATTTATTTCTTCTCCTTCTTCTCCTTCTTCTCCTTCTCCTCCTTCTCCTCCTTCTCCTCCTTCTCCTTCTCCTTCTTCTTCTTCTTCTTCTTCTTCTTCTTCTTCTTCTTCTCCTTCTTCTCCTTCTTCTCCTTCTTCTTCTTCTTCTCCTTCTTCTCCTTC